>NW_027520989.1:0-148816 GCF_052094955.1 Ictidomys tridecemlineatus
AGCAAAATTGAGCTTCAGATTTGACAACGAAATTAAAATCTTTCACGATAAACAAAAGCTAAAAGAATTTGCAGCAAGAAAACCAGCACTGCAAAGCATTCTGAGCAATATACTACAAGAAGAGGAATTGAAAAATAGTGCCCAAAACTAACAACAAGAGGTATCTCAGTAAAGGAGGAGGAAAATAACCAAAAAAGTAAAACTAGCCAAACTAAAATAAATAAATAAAGAAGCATGACTGGAAGTACAAATCCTATCTCAATTGTAACTTTAAATGTTAATGGCCTAAACTCACCAATCAAGAGACATAGGCTAGCAACCTGGATCAAAAAAACAAATCCAACAATATGCTGCCTTCAGGAGACTCATATGATAGGAAAAGACATACACAGGCTGAAGGTAAAAGGTTGGGAAAAATCATACCACTCACATGGCCCTCGGAAGCAAGCAGGAGTGGCCATACTCATATCAAATAAAATCAACTTCAAACCTAAGTTAATTAAGAAGGATAAAGAAGGACACTATATACTGTTAAAAGGGACCATCCACCAACAAGACATAACAATTATCAATTTGTATGCACCAAACAATGGAGCTGCAATCTACATAAAACAAACGCTCCTCAAGTTCAAGAGTCAAATAGACCATAACACAATAATTACGGGTGACTTCAACACACCGCTCTCGCCATTAGACAGATCCTCTAGACAAAAGCTGAATAAAGAAACTATAGAACTCAACAGCACAATCAATAACCTAGACCTAACTGACATATATAGAATATACCAACCATCATCAAGTGGATACACGTTCTTCTCAGCAGCACATGGATCCTACTCAAAAATAGACCATATATTATGCCATAAGGCAAATCTTAGTAAATATAAAAGTGTGGAGCACCATATCTGACCATAATGGAATGAAATTGGAAATCAATGATAAAAAAAGGAAGGAAAAATCCTACACCACATGGAAAATGAACAATATGTTATTGAATGATCAATGGGTTACAGAAGACATAAAGGAAGAGATAAAAAAATTCTTAAAGTCAAATGATAATACAGACACAACATACCGGAATCTATGGGACACAATGAAAGCAGTTTTAAGAGGGAAATTCACATCCTGGAGTTCTTTCAACAAAAAAAGAAAAAACCAACAAATAAATGAACTCACACTACACCTCAAAAACCTAGAAAAGGAAGAACAAAACAACACAATTGTAGTAGAAGACAAGAAATAATTAAAATTAGAGCAGAAATAAACGAAATTGAAACAAAAAAAAACCATTGAAAAAATTGATAAAACTAAAAGTTGGTTCTTTGAAAAAATAAATAAGATAGACAAGCCCTTAGCTATGCTAACAAAAAGAAGAAGAGAGAGAACTCAAATTACTAATATACGGGATGAAAAAGGCAATATCACAACAGACACTACAGAAATACAGAAGATAATTAGAAAGTATTTTGAAACCCTATATTCTAATAAAATAGAAGATAGCGAGGATATCGATAAATTTCTTAAGGCATATGATTTGCCCAGATTGAGACAGGAAGACACACACAATTTAAACAGACCAATAACAAAGGAAGAAATAGAAGAAGACATCAAAAGACTACCAACCAAGAAAAGCCCTGGACCTGATGGGTATACAGCGGAGTTGTACAAAACCTTCAAAGAAGAACTAATACCAATACTTTTCAAACTATTTCAAGAAATAGAAAAAGAAGGAGCTCTTCCAAATTCATTCTATGAGGCCAACATCACCCTGATCCCAAAACCAGACAAAGACACTTCAAAGAAAGAAAACTACAGACCAATATCTCTAATGAACTTGGATGCAAAAATTCTCAATAAAATTCTGGCGAATCGAATACAAAAACATATCAGAAAACTTGTGCACCGTGATCAAGTAGGATTCATCCCTGGGATGCAAGGCTGGTTCAATATACGGAAATCAATACATGCTATTCACCACATCAATAGGCTTAAAGACAAGAACAATATGATCATCTCGATAGATGCAGAAAAAGCATTTGACAAAATACAACATCCCTTTATGTTCAAAACATTAGAAAAACTAGGGATATCAGGAACTTACCTCAACATTGTAAAAGCTATGTATGCTAAACCTCAGGCTAGCATCATCCTAAACGGAGAAAAACTGAAGGCATTCCCTCTAAAATCTGGAACAAGACAGGGATGTCCTCTATCACCACTTCTATTCAATTTAGTTCTCGAAGTACTAGCCAGAGCAATTAGACAGACAAAAGAAATTAAAGGCATAAAAATAGGAAAAGAAGAAATTAAATTATCGCTATTTGCAGATGACATGATAATTTACTTAACAGACCCAAAAGGATCTACAAAGAAGCTGCTAGAGTTAATAAATGAATTCAGCAAAGTGGCAGGATATAAAATCAACACGCACAAATCAAAGGCATTCCTGTATATCAGCAACAAAACCTCTGAAATGGAAATAAGGAAAACCACTCCATTCACAATATCCTCAAAGAAAATAAGATACTTGGGAATCAACCTAACAAAAGAGGTGAAAGATTTATACAATGAAAACTACAGAACCTTAAAGAGAGAGATAGAAGAAGATCTCAGAAGATGGAAAAATGTACCCTGTTCATGGATAGGCAGAACTAACATCATCAAAATGGCGATATTACCCAAAGTTCTCTACAGGTTTAATGCGATGCCAATCAGAATCCCAAAGACATTCCTTGTAGAAATAGATAAAGCAATCATGAAATTCATATGGAAAAACAAAAGACGCAGAATAGCAAAAGCAATTCTAAGCAGGAAGTGTGAATCTGGAGGTATAGCGATACCAGAGCTCAAACTGTACTACAAAGCAATAGTAACAAAAACAGCATGGTACTGGTACCAAAACAGGCAGGTGGACCAATGGTACAGAATAGAGGACACAGAGACTAATCCACAAAGTTACAACTATCTTATATTTGATAAAGGGGCTAAAAACATGCAATGGAGGAAGGATAGCATCTTCAACAAATGGTGCTGGGAAAATTGGAAATCCATATGCAACAAAATGAAATTGAATCCCTTTCTCTCGCCAGCCACAAAAGTTAACTCAAAATGGATCAAGGAGCTAGATATAAAAACAGAGACACTGCGTCTGATAGAAGGAAAAGTTGTCTACGATCTACATATTGTGGGGTCGGGCTCCAAATTCCTTAATAGAACGCCCGTAGCCCAAGAGTTAATGACAAGAATAAACAAATGGGACCTACTTAAACTAAAAAGTTTTTTCTCAGCAAGAGAAACAGTAAAAGAGGTAAATAGAGAGCCTACATCCTGGGAACAAATTTTTACCCCTCACACCTCAGACAGAGCCCTAATATCCAGAATGTACAAAGAACTCAAAAAATTAAACAATAAGATAACAAATAATCCAATCAACAAATGGGCCAAGGACCTGAACAGACACTTCTCAGAGGAGGACATACAATCAATCCACAAGCACATGAGAAAATGCTCAACATCTCTAGCAATCAGAGAAATGCAAATCAAAACCACCCTAAGATACCATTTCACTCCTGTAAGATTGGCAGCCATTATGAAGTCAAACAACAATAAGTGTTGGCGAGGATGTGGGGAAAAGGGCACACTTGTTCACTGCTGGTGGGACTGCAAAATGGTGAGGCCAATTTGGAAAGCAGTATGGAGATTCCTGGGAAAGCTGGGAATGGATCCACCATTTGACCCAGCTATTGCCCTTCTTGGACTATTCCCTGAGGACCTTAAAAGAGCACACTATACGGATACGGCCACATCAATGATTATAGCAGCACAATTCACAATAGCTAGACTGTGGAACCAACCTAGATGCCCTTCAATAGATGAGTGGATAAAAAAATTGTGGCAGCTATACACAATGGAGTATTATGCAGCACTAAGAAACGACAAAATCATAGAATTTGCAGGGAAATGGATGGCATTAGAGCAGATTATGCTAAGTGAAGCTAGCCAAGCCCTAAAAAACAAATGTCAAATGTCTTCTTTGATATAAAGAGAGCCACTAAGAATAGAACAGGAAGGAAGAGCATGAGGAAAAGACTAACAGTAAACTAAGACGAATGGGGGGAGAGAAAGGAAGAGAGAAGGGAAAACATATGGAAATGGTAGGAGACCTTCAGTGATACACAAAATAATAAGAGGTTATGAGGGGCAAGGGGGTGGGGGGAAAAAAGGGGAGAGAATTGAACACCAGCAGAGGAGGTAGAGAGGGAAGATGGGAGGGGAGGGGAGGGGAGGGGGGATAGTAGGGGATAGGAAAGGTAGCAGAATACAACAGTCACTAATATGCCATTATGTAAAAAGGTGAGTATGTAACAGAAGTGAGTCTGTATTATGTATTTGGGGAGTTCAAAACCCAATTGAGTCGAATGTATGAAAGATGATATGTCTTGAGCTCTGTAATATTTTGAACAACCAATAAAAAAAAAGAAAAAATTGATAAAACAAAAAGTTGGTTTTTTGAAAAGATAAATAAAATTGAGAGACCCTTAGCCATGCTAGCGAAGAGAAGAAGATAGAGAACTCAAGTTACTAGCATAAGGGGTGAAAAAAGCAAGATCACGAGAGACACTTCAGAAATATAGAAGATAATCAGAAATTATTTTGAATCCTTATACTCCAATAAAATAGAAGATAGTGAAGGCATCGATAAATTTCTTAAGTCATATAATCTGCCCAGATTGAGTCAGGAGGATATAGACAACCTAAACAGACCAATATCAACTGAGGAAATAGAAGAAACCATCAAAAGATTACCATCTAAGAAAAGCCCAGGACCGGATAGGTATACAGCAGAGTTTTACAAAACCTTTAAAGAGGAACTAATACCAATAGTTTTCAAGCTATTTCAGGAAATAGAAAAAGAGGGAGAACTTCCAAATTTATTCTAGGAGGCCAACATCACCCTGATTCCGAAACCAGACAAAGACACTTCAAAGAAAGAAAACTACAGACCAATATCTCTAATGAACCTAGATGCAAAAATCCTCAATAAAATTCTGGCAAATCGGATACAAAAACATATCAAAAAAATTGTGCACCATGATCAAATAGGATTCATCCCTGGTATGCAAGGCTGGTTCAATATACGAAAATCAATAAATGTTATTCACCACATCAATAGACTTAAAAATAAGAACCATGTGATCATCTCGATAGATGCGGAAAAAGCATTCGACAAAGTACAGCATCCATTTATGTTCAAAACTCTTGAAAAACTAGGGATAACAGGAACATACCTCAACATTGTAAAAGAAATTTATGCTAAGCCTCAGGCTAGCATCATTCTGAATGGAGAAAAATTGAAGGCATTCCCTCTAAAATCTGGAACAAGACAGGGATGCCCTCTCTCACCACTTCTGTTCAACATAGTTCTCAAAGCACTGGCAAGAGCAATTAGAAAGATGAAAGAAATTAAAGGCATAAAAACAGGAAAAGAAAAACTTAAATTATCACTATTTGCAGATGACATGATTCTATACCGAGCGAACCCAATAGGGTCTACAAAGAAACTGTTAGAGCTAATAAATGAATTGAGCAAAGTGGCAGGTTATAATATCAACACGCATAAATCAAAGGCATTCCTGTATATCAGCGACAAATCCTCTTAAATGGACACGAGGACAACCACTCCGTTCACAATATCCTCTGTAGGATTTTTCTAAAACTCAGTCTCAAACCTCTGCTCTCTTTATCTATGCTTCTGCACCTCAGTCTCCAACCTTTGCTCTCTGTAACAGTCCATCTGCACCTCAGTCTGACACCTCAGTTCTCTGCACGATCCTTCTGCACCCCAGTCTCCAAGCACTGCTCTCTGTAACAGTCCACGTGTACCTCAGTCTCCAACCTCTGCTCTCTGTAAGATCCTTCAGGAACTAACTCTCAAAACTCTGCTCTCTATAACAGTCCTTCTGCACCCCAGTATCCAGCCTCTCCTCTCTGTAACAGGCCTTCTGCACCCCAGTCTTCAACCTCTCCTCTCTACAACGATCCTTCTGCACCCCAGTCTCCAACCTCTGCTCTCTAAAATGATCCTACTTCACCCCAGTCTTCAACCTCTGATCTTTGCAACAGTCCGTTTGCAACTCTGTCTCCAAATTCTGCTCTCTGTAAGATCCTTCTGCACCCCGGTCTCCAAGCTCTGCTTATTGCAACGATCCTTCTGCACCCCAGTGTCCAACCTCTGCTCTATGTAACAAAATTTTGCAACTCAGTCTCCAAGCTCTGCTCTCTGCAAAAGTCCTTCTGCACCAGTCTCCAACTTCTGCTCTCTCTAAAAGTCCTTATGCAACTCAGTCTCCAACATCTACTCTCTGCAAAATTCTTTCTGCAGCCCAGTCTTCATCCTCTGCTCTCTGCAACAGTCCTTCTGCACCTCAGTCTCCAAACTCTGTTCTCTGTAACAATTCTTCTGCACCTCAGTCTCGAAACTCCGTTCTCTGCAATGGTCCTTCTGCACCTCAGTCTCCAACCTCTACTCTCTGTAACAGTCCTTCTGCACTTAACTCTCCAACCTCTGGTCTCCGTAGGATCCTTCTAAAGCCAAGTCTCAAACCTGTGCTCTCTGTATCTATTATTCTGCACCTCAGTCTCCAACCTCTGCTCTCTGTTACAGTTTTTCTATACCGCAGTCTCTAAACTCTGGTCTCTGTTACGGTCCTTCTGCACCCCAATTTCCAAACACTTCTTTCTGTAACAGTCCTTCTACACCTCAGTCTCCAACCTCTGCTCTCTGTAACAGTCCTTCTGCACCTCAGTCTGACGCCTCTGCTCTCTGCACGTTTCTTCTGCACCCCAGTCTCCAAACACTGTTCTCTATAACAGTCCTTCTGAACACCAGTCTCAAAACTCTGCTCTCTGTATCTATCCTTCTGCACTTCAGTCTCCAACCTGTGCTGTCTATGAAATTCCTTCTACACCCCAGTCTCCAACATCTACACTCTGTAACAGTTTTTTTATACCGCAGTCTCCAAACTCTAGTCTCTGTAACGGTCCTTCTGCACCCCAATTTCCAAACTCTGCTTTCTGTAACAGTCCTTCTGATCATCAGTCTCCAAATTCTGCTCTTTCTAACAGTACTTCTACACCTCAGTCTCCAACGTCTGCTCTCTGTAACAGTACTTCTGCACCTCATTCTGACACCTCTCCTCTCTGCATGGTCTTTCTGCACCTCAGTCTCCAACCACTGCTCTCTGTAACAGTCCACCTGCACCTCAGTCTCCAAACTTTTCTCTCCGTAAGATCTTTCAGCAACCCAGTCTCAAAACTCTGCTCTCGATAACAGTCCTTCTGCACCCCAGTCTCCAATCTCTCCTCTCTGTAACAGGCCTTCTGGACGCTAGTCTCCCAACTCTGCTCTCTGTAGCAGGCCTTCTGCACCCCGGTCTCTGTAATGTGCTCTCTGCAACGATATTTCTGCACCCCAGTCTCCAACCTCTGATCTCTGCAACAGTCCATCTGCACCTCAGTCTCCAAATTCTGCTCTCTGTAAGATGCTTCTGCACACCTGTATCTAACCTCAGCTCTCTGTAACAGTCCTTCTGCACCCGAGTCTCCAACCTCTCCTCTCTGTAACAGGACTTTTCCACCCTAGTCTAAAACCTCTGCTCTCTACAACAGTCCTTCTGCACACTAGTTATTAACATCTGCTCTCTGCAACAGTCCTTCTGCACCTCAGTCTTGAAACTCTGCTCTCTGTAACGACCCTTCTGTGCCACACTCTCCTACCTCGGCGCTCTGTAACAGTCCTTCTGCACCTCAGTCTCCCAACTCTGCTCTCTGTAAGATCCTTCTGCAACCCAGTCTTTAAACTCTGCACTTTGTACCTGTCCTTGTGCACAACAGTCTCCTACTTCTGCTCTCTGTAACAAGACTTCTGCAACCCAGTCTCCAAACTCTGCTCTTTGTAACATGCTTTCGGCACCCAAGTCTCCAACCTCTACTCTCTGCAACGATTCTTCTCCACCCCAGTCTCCAACATCAGCTGTCTGCAACAGTCGTTTTGAACCCCAGTCTCCAAACTCTGCTCTCTGTAAGATCCATCTGAACCCCAGTCTCCAAACTATGCTCTCTGTAACAGTCCTTCTACACCCAAATCTCCAAACTCTGCTCTCTGTAACAGTCTTTCTGCACCTCAGTATCCAACCTCTGCTCTCTGTAACAGTATTTCTGCACCCCAGTCTCTAAAATCTGCTCTCTGCAACATTCCTTCTGCACCCCAGTCTTCAAAATCTACTCTCTGCAACACTCCTTCTGCACCCCAGTCTTCAAACTCCGGTCTCTGCAACGATCCTTCTGGACCCCAGTTTCCAACCTCTGCTCTCAGTAACAGTCCTTCTGCACCACAGTCTCCAACCTCTGCACTCTATAAGATCCTTCTGCACTCTAGTTTCCAAACTCTGCTCTCTATAACATTCCTTCTCCACCCAAGTCTTCAACCTCAGCTCCCTGCAACAGTCCTTCTGCTCCCCAGTCTCCGAGATCTGTTCTCTGTAACAGTCCTTCTGTTTCGCAGTCTTCAACCACTGCTCTTTGTAAAGGTCCTTCTACAACCATGTCTCCAAACTCTGCTTTCTGTATCAGTCTTCCTAACCCCAATCTCCAAAAGATGTTCTCTGTATCTATCCTTTGCACCTGAGTCTCCAACCTATGCTCTATGTAAGATTATTTCTGCACTGCAGTCTCCAACCTCTGCTCTAGGTAACAGTGCTATACCGCAGTCTCCAAACTCTGCTCTCTGTAACGGTCCTTCTGCACCTTAATTACCAAACTCTGCTTCCTGTAACAGTTTTACTGCACCTGAGTCTCAAAACTCTGCTCTCTGTAACAGTCCTTCTACACCCCAGTCTCCAATCACTGCTCTCTCTAAAAGTCCACCTGTACCTCAGTCTGAAACCTCTGCTCTCTACGATTCTTCTGCACCCCAGTCAACAACCACTGCTCTCTGTAACAGTCCACCTGCAGCTCAGTCTTTAACCTCTACTCTCTGTAAGATCCTTCAGCAACTCAGTCACCAAACACTGCTCTCTATAACAGTCCTTCTGCACCCAGTTTCTGACCTCTCCTCTCTGTATCAGGCCTTCTGCACAAATGTTTCCAAACTCTGATCTATGCAATGATCATTCTGCACGCCTGTCTCCAACATCTGCTCTCTGCAATGATCCTACTAAACCCCAGTCTCCAACCTCTCATCTCTGAAACAGTTCTTCTGCACCCCAGTCTCTAACCACTTCTCTCTGCAATGATTCTTCTCCACCCAAGTCTCCAACATCTGCTCTCTGCAACTGTCCTTTTGCACCACAGTCTGCAAACTCTCTGTAACATCCATCTGAACCACAGTCTCCAACCTCTACTCTGAAACAGTCCTTCTGCACCCCAGTCTTAAAACGCTGCTCTCTGTAACAGTCCTTCCGCATCTAAGTCTCCAACCCCTGCTCTCTGTAACAATCCTTCTGCACCCCAGTCTCTAAAATCTGCTCTCTGCAACAGTCCTATTCCACCCCAGTCTCAAACCTCTGTCCTCTGCAACAGTCCTTTTTCTCCCCAGTCTCCGAGATCTGCTCTCTGTCACAGACCTTATGTACCGCAGTTTCCAACCTCTGCTCTTTTTAACGGTCCTTCTGCAACCCAGTGTCCAACCTCTGCTTTTTGAATCAGTCCTTCTGAACCCCAGTCTCCAACCTCTGCTCTTTGTATCTATCCTTCTGCACCTCAGTCTTCAACCTGTGCTTTCTGTAACACTCCTTCTGTACCCCAGTCTCCATCCTCTGCTCTCTGTAACAGTCCTTCTGAACCCCAGTCTCCAAACTCTGCTCTCTGTAAAATCCTTCTACACCCCAGTTTCCAAAATCTGCTCTCTGTAACATTTCTTCTCCACCCCAGTCTTTAACCTCTGCTCTCTGCAACGGTCCTTCTACATGACAGTCTCCAACCTCTGGTCTCGGCAACAGTCCTTCTGCACCCCAGTATCCAAACTCTGCTCTTGTTATCATTTCTTCTGCACCTCAGTCTCCAACCTCTGCTGTATGTAAGATCTTTCTGCAACAAAGTCTCGAAACTCTTCTGTCTGTAACAGTCCTTATGCACCCCAGTCTCAAACCTCTGTTCTGTGCAACAGTTCATCTGCACCACAGTCTCCTACCTCTGCATTCTGAAAGATCCTTCTGCACCCCTGTCTCCAAACTCTTTTCTCCGTAACAGTCCTTCTTTATCCCACTCTCCAAACTCTGCTCTCTGTAACAATCCTTCTCCACCTCAGTCTCCAACATCTGCTCTCTTCAACGGTCCTTCTGAACCCTATTCTCCAACCACTGTTGTCGGCAAGAGTCCTTCAGCATGTCAGTCTCCAACCTCTGCTCCCTGCAAAAATCCTTCTGCACCCCAGTCTCCAAACATTGCTCTCGGTAACATTTCTTCTGCACCTCAATCTCCAACCTCTGCTCTATGTTAGATACTTCTGCCACACAGTCTTTAACCTCTGCTCTCTGTAACAGTCCTTCTGCACCCCAGTCTCCAACCTCTGCTCTGTGCAACAGTTCCTCTGCACCCCAATCTCCAATCTATGTTCTCTGCAAGGTTCTTCTGCAACGCAATCTCCAAAATCTGATCTCTGTAACAGTCCTTTTTCACCCCAGTCTCAAACCTCTTATCCCTGCAACAATTTTTCTGCACCCCAGTCTCCAACTTCTGCTCTCTGCAACAGTTTTTCTGCACTCCAGTCTTTAACATCTACTCTCTGATACAGTCCTACTGCATCGCATTCTCCCTCCTCTACACTCTGCAACAGTCCTTTTTTACCCTGGTCTACATACTCTGCTCTCTGTAACAGTCTTTCTGTACTGCAGTCTCCAAACTCTGCTCTCTGTAAGGTTCATTCTCGACCCAAGTCTCCAACCTCTGCTTTCTGTATCAGTCCTTCTGCACCCCAGTCTACAACCTCTGCTCTCTGTAACAGTCCTTCTGCACCTCAGTGTTTAACATCTGCTCTCTGTAACAGTCCTTCTGCACCCCAGTCTCCAAACTCTGCTCTCTGTAGCAGTGCTTCTACACTCCAGTCTTCAACCTCTGCTCTGTGTAACAGTCCTTCTGCAATGCAGTTTCCATTCTCTGCTCTCTGCAACGATTCTTCTGCATCCCAGTCTCCAACATCTGCTCTCTGCAACCGTTCTTCTGCTCACAAGTCTCCAACCTCTTCTCTCTGCATGATCCTTCTACACACCAGTCTCCAACCTCTGCTCTCTGTAACAATCCTTCTGCACCACAGTCTCCAAACTCTGCTCTGCGTAATATTCTTCTGCAACCCAGTTTCCAAACTCTGCTCTCTGTAACAGCCCTTCTGTATCCAGTCTCCAACCTCTGCACTCTTAAACAGTTCTTCTCCACTCCAGTCTCCAATCTCTGATCTCTATAACAGTCCTGCTGTATTGCAGTCTCCAAACACTGCTGTCTGTAATGGTCCTTCTGCACCTCAGTCCCCAACCTCTGCTTTCTGTATCAGTCCTTCTGCACCCCAGTCTCCAAACTCTGCTATCTGCAACAGTCTTCTGCTCCTCAGTCTCCAAATTCTCCTCTCTGCAAAAGTCTTTCTGCACTCATGTCTCCAACACCTGTTCCCTGCAACAGTTCTTCTTCACCCCAGTTTCCAACCTCTGCTATCTGCAACAGTCCTTCTGCACACCAGTCTCCCAACTCTGCTCTCTGTAACAGTCCTTCAGCACCTCAGTCTCCAAATTCTGCTCTCTGCAACAGTCCTTCTGTACCCAAGTCTCCAACCTCTGCTCTCTGCAAGGATCCTTCTGCATCCCAGTCTTCAACCTCTGCTCTCTGCAACAGTTTTTCTACACCCAAGTCTCCAACCTTTCTCTATAACGGTCTTTCTACACGCGAATCGCCAACATCTGCTTTCTGTAACAGTCTTTCTGAACATCAGATTCCAAACTCTGCTCTCTGTAACAGATCTTCTGCACCCCAGTCTCCAAACTGTGCTATCTGTAACAATCCTTCTGAACTCCAGTCTCCAAACTCTGCTCACTGTAACAGATCTTCTGCACCCCAGTCTCCAAATTCTGCTCTCTGTAACAGGTTTTCTGCACCCTAGTCTCCAAACTTTTCTCTCTGCAACGATCCTTCTGCACCTCAGTCTCCAAACTCTGCTCTCTGTAACAGTCCTTCTGAACCCCAGTATCCAAACTCTGCTCTCTGTAAAAGTCCTTCTGCACCTCTGTCTCCAACCTTTGCTCTTTGTAATGGTCCTTCTGCACTCCAGTATTCAACCTATGCTCTCTGTAACAAGCCTTCTGCACCCCAGTCTCCAACCTGTGCTCTCTGCAACGATCCTTTAGTACACCAGGATCCAATATCTGCTCTCTGAAACAGTCCTTCTGCACCCCAGTTTCCAACCTGTGCTCTCTGCAATGATCCTACTGCACCCCTGTCTCCAATTTCTGCTCCTATCAACGATCCTCCTGCACCCCAGTCTCAAAACTCTACTCTATTTAACAGGACTTCTACACCTCAGTCTCCAATCTCTGCTGTGTGCAACAGTCCTTCTGCACCACAGTCTCCAAACTCTGGTCTCTGTAAGATCCTTCTGTACTCTAGTTTCCAAACTCTGTTCTCTGAAACATTCCTTCTCCACCCCAGTCTTTAAACTCTGCTTTCAGCAAGTGTCCTGTGGCACCCCAGTCTCCAACCTCTGTCCTGTGCAACAGTCCTTCTTGTCCCAGTCTCCAACATCTGCTCTCTGTAACAGTCCTTCTGTACTGCAGTCTCCAAACTCTGCTCTCCGTAACGGTCCTTCTGCACCCCAGTCTACAAACTCTGCTTTCTGTATCAGTCCTTCTAAACCTCAGTCTCAAACCTCTGCTCTCTGTATCTATCCTTTCGCATCTCAGTCTCCAACCTGTGCTCTCTGTAACATTTCTTCTGCACCCAGTCTCCAACCTCTGCGCTCTGTAACAGTTTTTCTATACCGCAGTCTCCAAACTCTGGTCTCTGTAACGGTCCTTCTGCACCGCAATTTCCAACCTCTGCTTTCTGCAACAGTCCTTTTGCACTCCAGTCTCCAAATTCTGCTCTTTGTAAGATCCATCTGAACCCCAGTCTCCAAAGTCTGCTCTCTGTAACAGTTCTTCTGCACCCAAGTCATCAAATTATGCTTTCTGTAACAGTCCTTCTGCACCTTAGTCTCCACCCTCTGCACTCTGTAACATCTTTCTGCACTCAAGTTTCCAAAATCTGCTCCGTCTAACATTCCTTCTTCACCGCAGTCTCCAACCTATTCTTTCTGCGAGGGTCCTGTGGCACCCCAGTCTCCAAATTCTGTAATTTGTAAAAGTCCTTCTTTTCCCCAGTCTCCAACATCTGCTCTCTGTAACAGTCCTTATGTACCGCCGTCTTGAACCTCTGCTCTTGTAACGGTCCTTCTACAACCCAGTCTCCAACATCTGCTTTTTGAATCAGTCCTTCTGCACCCCAATTTCCAACCTCTTCTTTCTGTAACAGTCCTTCTGAACCTCAGTCTCTAAACTCTGCTCTTTGTAACAGTCCTTCTACACCTCAGTCTCCAACCTCTGCTCTCTGTAACAGTACTTCTGCACCTTAGTCTGAAACCTCTGCTCTCTAAGATTCTTCTGCACCGCAGTCTCCAACCACTGCTCTCTGTAACAGTCCACCTGCACCTCAGGCTCAGACCTCTGCTCTCTGTAAGTGCCTTCAGCAACCCAGTCTCCAAACTCTGCTCTCTGTAACAGTTCTTCTGCTCCCCAGTCTCCAACCTCTCCTCTGTGTAACAGGCCTTCTGCATGCCAGTCTCAAAACTCTGCTCTCTATAGCAGGCCTTCTGAACCCCAGTCTCCAAACTCTGCTCTCTGCTACGATCCTTCTGCACCCCAGTCTTCAAACATTGTTCTTTGCAGTGATCCTACTTCACCCCAGTCTCCAACCTCTGATCTCTAACACAGTCCTTCTGCACCTCAGTCTCCAAATTCTAATCTCTGTAAGATCCTTCTGCACCCCTGTTTTGAACTTCTTCTCTCTGTAAAAATCCTTCTGCACCTTAGTCTCCACCCTCTGCACTCTGTAACATCTTTCTGCACTCAAGTTTCCAAAATCTGCTCCGTCTAACATTCCTTCTTCACCGCAGTCTCCAACCTATTCTTTCTGCGAGGGTCCTGTGGCACCCCAGTCTCCAAATTCTGTAATTTGTAAAAGTCCTTCTTTTCCCCAGTCTCCAACATCTGCTCTCTGTAACAGTCCTTATGTACCGCCGTCTTGAACCTCTGCTCTTGTAACGGTCCTTCTACAACCCAGTCTCCAACATCTGCTTTTTGAATCAGTCCTTCTGCACCCCAATTTCCAACCTCTTCTTTCTGTAACAGTCCTTCTGAACCTCAGTCTCTAAACTCTGCTCTTTGTAACAGTCCTTCTACACCTCAGTCTCCAACCTCTGCTCTCTGTAACAGTACTTCTGCACCTTAGTCTGAAACCTCTGCTCTCTAAGATTCTTCTGCACCGCAGTCTCCAACCACTGCTCTCTGTAACAGTCCACCTGCACCTCAGGCTCAGACCTCTGCTCTCTGTAAGTGCCTTCAGCAACCCAGTCTCCAAACTCTGCTCTCTGTAACAGTTCTTCTGCTCCCCAGTCTCCAACCTCTCCTCTGTGTAACAGGCCTTCTGCATGCCAGTCTCAAAACTCTGCTCTCTATAGCAGGCCTTCTGAACCCCAGTCTCCAAACTCTGCTCTCTGCTACGATCCTTCTGCACCCCAGTCTTCAAACATTGTTCTTTGCAGTGATCCTACTTCACCCCAGTCTCCAACCTCTGATCTCTAACACAGTCCTTCTGCACCTCAGTCTCCAAATTCTAATCTCTGTAAGATCCTTCTGCACCCCTGTTTTGAACTTCTTCTCTCTGTAAAAATCCTTCTGCACCTCAGTCTCCAAATCTGCTCTCCGCAAGAGTCATTCTGTACCCAAGTCTGAAAACTCTGCTCTCTGCAACAGTCCTTCTGCACCCTAGTTACCAACATCTGCTCTCTTCTACAGTCCTTCTGCACACCAGTCATCAACCTCTGCTCTCTGTAAAAGTCCTCCTGTACTGCAGTATCCAACCTCTGCTCTCTGTAACGGTCTTTCTGCACCCCTTACTCAAATCTCTGCTTTCTGTATCAGTCCTTCTGCACCCCAGTCTCCAACCTCTGCTCTCTGTAAGATTCCTTCTGCACCTCAGTCTCCAACCTCTGCTCTATGCAACAGTCCTTCTGAACCCCAGTCTCAAAAGTCTACTTTCTACAAAAGTTCTTCTGCACCCTAGTCTCCAACCTCTGCTCTCTGCTACTGTCTTTCTGCACCCCAGTCTCCAACTTCTGCTCTCTATAACAATTCTTCTGCACCTCAGTCTCCAAGCTCTTTACTCTGATACGTTTTTCTGCACCTCAGTCTCAAACCTCTACTCTCTGTAACAGTCCTTCTGCACCTCATACTCCAACATCTGCTCTCTATAGGATCCTTCTCAAACCCAGTCTACAAAATCTGCTCTCTGTAATAGTCCTTATGCACCTCAGTCTGAATCCTCTGCTCTCCAAGATCCTTCTGCAGCTCAGTCTGCAACCTGTGCTCTCTGTAACAGTCCGTCTGGATTCCAGTCTCCAATCTCTGCTCTCTGTAACAGTGTTTCTGCACCTCTGTCTTAAACCTCTCCTCTCCAAGATCCTTCTGCACTCCAGTCTCCAACCACTGCTCTCTGTAAAAGTCCACCTTAACCTCAGTCTCCAACCTCTGCTCACTGTAAGAATCTTCAGGAACAGAGTTTCCAAACTCTGCTCTCTGTAACAGTCCTTAAGCAGCACAGTCTCAAAACTCTTCTCTTTGTAACAGTCCTTCTGCACCTCAGTCTCCAACCTTTGCTCTCTGCAACAGTCCATCTGAACCCTAGTTACCAACATCTGATCTCTTCAACAGTACTTCTGCACCCCAGTCTCCAAACTCTGCTCTCTGTGAGAATACTACTGCACATCAATCTCCAAACTTTGCTCTCTGTAAGATCCTTCTGCACCCCAGTTTCCAAACTCTGCTCTCTGTAAAATTACTTCTGAACCCTAGTCCCCAACCTCTGCTTTCTGCAACGGTCCAGCTGCACCCCAGTTTCCAACCTCTGTCCTCTGCAACAGTCCTTCTGCTCTCCAATATCAAAACTCTGGTCTCTGGAACAGTCCTTCTGTACCGAAGTCTCATAACTCTGCTCTCCGTAAAGGTACTTTTGCACCCCAGTCTCCAACTTCTGCTTTCTTTATAAGTCCTTCTTCACAACAGTCTCCAACCCCTGCTCTCTGTAACAGTCTTTCTGCACCTCAGTCTCCAACCTCTGCTCGTTGCAAAAGTCCTTCTGAACCCCATTCTCCAACCTCTGCTCTTTGAAACAGTCCTTCTGAACAACAGTCTCCAACATCTACTCTTTGCAACAGTCCTTCTGGAACCTATTCTCCAAACTCTGCTCTCTGTAAAATTACTTCTGAACCCTAGTCCCCAACCTCTGCTTTCTGCAACGGTCCAGCTGCACCCCAGTTTCCAACCTCTGTCCTCTGCAACAGTCCTTCTGCTCTCCAATATCAAAACTCTGGTCTCTGGAACAGTCCTTCTGTACCGAAGTCTCATAACTCTGCTCTCCGTAAAGGTACTTTTGCACCCCAGTCTCCAACTTCTGCTTTCTTTATAAGTCCTTCTTCACAACAGTCTCCAACCCCTGCTCTCTGTAACAGTCTTTCTGCACCTCAGTCTCCAACCTCTGCTCGTTGCAAAAGTCCTTCTGAACCCCATTCTCCAACCTCTGCTCTTTGAAACAGTCCTTCTGAACAACAGTCTCCAACATCTACTCTTTGCAACAGTCCTTCTGGAACCTATTCTCCAAACTCTGCTCTCTGCAACAGTTCTTCTGCACCTCAGTCTCCAACCTCTACTCTCTGTAAGATCTTTCTGAAACCCAGTCTCAAAACTCGGCTCTCTGTAACAGTCCTTTTGCAAAACAGTCTCAAAACTCTGCTCTCTGTAACAGGCCTTCTGCAAGCCAGTTTCCAACCTCTGCTCTGTGTAGCGGTCCTTCTGCACCTCAGTCTACAACATCTGCTCTCTGCAACAGTCTTTCTGCATCTTAGTCTGAAAAATCTGCTCTCTTCAACAATCCTTTGCACCTCAATCTCCAAACTCTGCTCTATGTAAGATCCTTCTGCAACACGGTCTTTAAAATCTGCTCCCTGTAACACTCCTTATGCAACTCAGTCTCCAACCTCTTCTCTCTGTAACAGTCCTTCTGACCCCAGTCTTCAACCTCTGCTCTCTGTAACAGTCCTTCTGCACCTCAGTCTTTAAACTCTGCTCTCTGGAAGATCCTTCTGCAACCCAGTCTCCTAACTCTGCTCTCTATAACAGTCTTTCTGCACCCCATTCTTCAAACTCTGCTCTACTTAACATGCCTTCTGAATCCCAGTTTCAAAACTCTTCTCTCTGCAACGATCATTCTACACCCCTGTCTCAAACCTCTGCTCTCTGCAACAGTCCTTCTGCACCGTAGTCTCCAAACTCTACTCTCTGTAAGATCCTTCTGCACCCCAGTTTCCAACCTCTACTCTATGTAACAGTAATTCTGAACACCAGTCTCAAAAATCTGCTCTTTGTAACAGTCCTTCTGCACACCAGTCTCCAATCTCTGATTTCTGTATCAGTCCTTCTACACCAAGGTCTCCAACCTCTGCTCTCTGTAACAGCCCTTCTGCACCCCAGTCTCCAACCTCTGCTCTCTGCAACAGACCTTATGCAACCCAGTCTCCAAACACTGCACTCTGCAACATTCCTTCTCCAACCCAGTCTCCAAACTCTGCTCTCTGTAACAGTCCTTCTGCACATCAGTCTTGAATCTCTGCTCTCGGTAAAGGTCTTTCTTCACCCCGTTCTCAATCCTCTGCTTTCTGTATCAGTCCTTCTCACCACAGTCTCCAAACTCTGCTCTCTGTATCAGTGCTTCTGCACCTAACTCTGACACCTCTGCTCTCTGCAAGAGTCCTTCTGCACCCCAGTCTTAAACCTCTGCTCGCTGCAACTGTCCTTTTGCACCCCAGTCTCCAAAATCTGCTCTCTGCAACAGTCCTTTACCACTCCAGTCTCCAACCATTTATCTCTGTAACCATCCTTCTGTACTGCAGTCTCCAACCTGTGCTCTCTGTAACGGTTCTTGTGCACCCAAGTCTCCAAAATCTGGTTTCTGTATCAGTCCTTCTGCACCACTTCTCTAAACTCTGCTCTCTGTAACAGTCCTTCTGAACCTCAGACTTTAACCTCTGCTCTCTGCAACAGTCCTACTGCGCCTCAATCGCCAACATCTGCTCTCTGCAACAGTGCTTCTGCACCTCAGTGTCCAAACTCTGCGATCTGTATAATCCTTCTGAAACCCAGTCTCCAACCTCTGCTATTTGCAATGGTCCTTCTGCACCCCAGTCTCCAAACTCTGTTCTCTACAACAATTATTCTGCACCCGAGTCTCCAACTTCTGCCTTCTGTATCAGTCCATCAGCACCACATTCTCCCAACTTTGCTCTCTCGAACAGTCCTTTTGCACCTCAGTCTGCAACCTCTGCTCTCTGCAATAGTCCTTCTGAACACCAGTCTACTATCTCTGTTCTCTGCAACAGTCCTTCTGCCCCCCAGTCTCTAACATCTTCTCTTTGCAACAGTCGTTCCCCAACTCAGTCTCCAACTTCTGCTCTCTGCAACAGTCCTTCTGCACCCCAGTCATCAAGGTCTGCTTTCTGTATCAGTCCTTCTGCACCCCAGTCTCCAACTTCTGCTATCTGTATCACTCCTTATGCACCTCAGTCTCCAACCTCTACTCTCTGCAGCAGTCCTTCTCCATCCCAGTCTAAAACCTCTGCTCTCTGTAACCGGGCTTCTGCACCCAGTCTCCAACCTCTGCTCTCTGTAACAGTCTTTTTGTACCGCAGTCTCCAAACTCTGGTCTCTGTAAGTGTCCTTCTGTACTTCAGTCTGCAACCTCTGCTCTCTGAAACACTCCTTCTGCGCCCCAGTCTCCAAACGTTGCTCTCTGTACATCAGTCTCCAACATGTTCTTTCTGTAAATGTCCTAGTGCACCCCCGTCTTCAACCTCTGCTCTCTGTAAAAGTCCTTCTGCATTACAGTCTCCAAAATCTGCTCTCTTTAATGATCCTTCTACACCCCAGTCTCCAAACTCTGCTCCCTGCAACGATCCTTATGAACCCCAGTCTCCAACGTCTGCTCTCTATAACAGTCCTTCTACAACCCAGTCTCCATACTGTGCTCGCACCAATGATCCTCCTGCAACCCAGTTCCAACCTCTGTTTTCTACAAAAGTTCTTCTGCACCCCAGTCTCCAACCTCTGCTCTCTATAACAGTTCTTCTGAACCGCAGTCTCCAACCTCTGTTCTCCGTAAGTGTCTTTATGCACCCCAGTATCCAACCTCTGCTTTCTGTATCAGTCGTTTTACTCCAAAGTCTCAAAACTCTGCCCGCTGTAACAGTCCTTTTGCAACTAAGTCTGCAAACTCTGCTCTCTGCAACAGTCCTTCTGCACCTCAGTCTCCAATCTCTGCTCTCTGTAAGGGTCCTTCTGCACCCAAGTATCCAACCTCTGCTTTCTGTATCAGTCCTTCTGCACCCCAGACTCCAACCTCTGCTATCTGTAAAAATCCTTCTGCACGTCAGTTTTCAACTTCTGCTCTCTGCAATGGTCAATCTGAACCTCAGTCTCCAAACTCTTCTCTCCGTAACAGTCCTTCTGAACCCATGTCTCCAACCTCTGCTCTTGGAAACAGTCTTTGGCTCCCCCAGTCTCCACCCTCTGCTCTCTGTAAGGATCCTTTTGCACCAAAGTCTCCAACCTCTGTTCTCTTCAACAGTCCTACTATAGATCATTCTGAAAACTCTGCTCTCTGCAACGATCATTCTGGATCCCAGTCTCCAACCTCTGCTCTCTGTAACACTCCTTCGGCACCTCAGTCAACAACCTCTACTCTCTGTAAGATCCTTCTGCCACCCAGTCTCTAAATCTGCTCTGTGTTACAGGCCTTCTGAACCCCAGTCTCCAAGCTATGCTCTCTGTAACAGGCCTTCCAACCTCTTCTATGTGCAACGATCCTTCTGCAACACAGTCTCCAACCTGTCCTTTCGGCAACACTCCTATTGCACCGCAGTCTCCAACCTCTGCTCTCTGTAATATCCTTCTGTACACCTTTCTCCAACCTCTGCTCTCTTTCACAGTCCTTCTATTCCACAGTCTCCCACCTCTATACTCTGTAACGGTCCTTATGCACCCCAGTCTCCAATCTCTGCTTTCTGTATCCGTCGTTCTGCACCCCAGGCTTCTACCTCTGCTCTCTGTAACAGTCCTTCTGCATCCCATTCTCCAATCTCTGCTCTCTGCTAAAGTCCTTCTGCACCCCAGTCTCAAAAATACTGCACTCTGCACAGTCCTTCTGCACCCCAGTCTCCAACGTCTGCTCTCTGCAACAGTCCTTTTGCACCTCAGTCTCCAAACTTTGCTCTCTGTAAAATCCTTCTGCACCCCAGTCTCCAACGTCTGCTCTCTGCAACAATCCTTCTGCACCCCAGTCTCCAACGTCTACTCTCTGCAATGGTCCCTCTGCAGCCCAGTCTCCAACCTTGTTCTCTACATCAATTCTTCTGTACCACACTCTTCAAACTCTGTTCTATATAAGGTTCCTTCGGCACCCCATTCTCCAAACTCTGCTTTCTGTATCAGTCCTTCTGCACCAAAGTCTCTAAACTCTGCTCTCTGTAACAGTCCTTTTGTACCTCACTCTGCAACCACTGCTCTCTGCAACAGTCCATCTGCACCACAGTCTCCAAAATCTACTCTCTACAACAGTCTTTTTCCACCCCAGTCTCCAACTTCTGCTCTCTGTAACCGTCCTTCTGTACTTCAGTCTCAAACCTCTGCACCACAGTCTCTAAACTCTGCTCTCTTTAACAGTCCTTCTGCACCTCAGACTCCAAACTCTGCTTTCTGCAACAGTCCTACTGCGCCCCAATCTCCAACCTTTGCTCTTTGCAACAGGCCTTCTGCACCTCAGTGTTCAAACTCTGCTCTCTGTATGATCCTTCTGAAACCTAATCTCCAACCTCTGCTATCTGCAATGGTCCATCTGCACCCCACTCTCTAAACTCTGTTCTCTACAACAGTAATTCTGCACCCCAGTCTCCAAACTCTGATCTCTGTAACAGTCCTCCTGTACCGCAGTATTCAACCTCTGTTCTCTGTAAGGGTCCTTCTGAACCCCAGTCTCTAAAATCTGCTCTCTGCAAGAGACCTTCTGCATCCCAGTCTCCAACCTATGCTCTCTAAAGCATTTCTTCTTCACCCCAGCTCTTTGTAACGGTCCTTCTGCACCGCAGCCTCCTACCTCTGCTCTGTGTAACAGTCCTTCTGTACTGAAGTCTCCAACCTCTGCTCTCTGTAACTGTCCTCTTGCAACCAAGACTCTAACCTCTGCTTTCTGTATCAGTCCTTATTCACTCAAGTCTCCAACCTCTGCTCTCTGTAACAGCACTTATGAAACTCAGTCTTCAAATTCTGCTCTCTGCAACAGTCCTTCTGCACACCAATCTACAACCTCTGCTCTCTTCAACAGTCCTTCTACACCCAAGTCTCCGATCTCTGCTCTTGAACAGTAATTCTGTACCTCTGTCTCCAAACTCTGCTCTCTGCATTGGTCTTTCTGCACCTCAGTCTCCAACCTCTACTCTCTGTAACAGTCCTTCTGCACCTCAGTCTCAAACCTCTGCTGTCTGTAAGATCCTTCTGAAACCCAATCCCCAAACTCTTCTCTCTGTAACGGTCCTACTGCACCCCTTCTCAAAATTCTGAAATCTGTAACAGGCGTTCTACAACCCAGTCTCCACACTCTGCTTTCTGTATCAGTTCTTCTGCACCCCAGTTTCAAACCTCTGCTCTCTGTAACAGTCCTTCTGCACCTCAGTCTCCAATCTCTGCTCTCTTCAACAGTCCTTCTGCACGCCAGTCTCAGATCTCTGCTCTCTGCAACAGTCCTTCTACACCCAAGTCTCCAAACTCTACTCTCTGCAATGATCCTTCTGCACCCCAGTCTCCAACGTCTGCTTTCTGCATCAGTCTTTCTGCACCACAGTCTACAACATCTAGTCTCTATAAGATTCTTCTGCAACCCAGTTTCCAAACTCTACTCTCTGTGACATTCCTTCTGCACCCCAGTCTCCAACCTCTACTTTCTGTAAAAAGTCCTTTTGTTCCGCATTCTCCAAACTCTGCTCTCTGCAACTGGCCTTCTGCACCTCAGGCTCCAACCTCTGCTCTCTGCAAAAGTCCTTGGGCACCCCAGTCTCCAAACTCTTCTCTCTGCAACATTTCTTCTTCACCCCAGTCTCAAAACTGTGCTCTCTGTAACTGTCTTTCTGCACCCCACTCTCTAACGTCTGCTCTATGTAACAGTCCTTCTGTACTGCAGTCTCCAACCTCTGCTCTCTGTAACTGTCCTTTTGCACCCCAGACTCCAAACTCTGCTTTCGGTATCAGTCCTTCTGCACTCAAGATCCAACCTCGGCTCTCTGAAACAGCACTTATGAACTTTGGTCTTGAAATTCTGCTCTTTGCAAAAGTTCTTCTGCACCCCAATCTACAACCTCTGCTCTCTGCAACATTCCTTCTACACCGAAGTCTCCAACCTCTGCTCTTCAACAGTACTTCTGCACCTCAGTCTCTAAACTCTGCTCTCTGCATTGGCCTTTCTGCACCTCAGTCTCCAACCTCTACTCTCTGTAACAGTCCTTTTGCACCTCAGTCTCCAATATCTTCTGTCTGTAAGATCCTTCTGCAACCCAATTTCCAAACTCTGCTCTTTGTAACAGTCCTACTGCACCCTTTCTCCAAATCCTACTCTCTGTAACAGGCCTTCTGCACCCCAGTCTACAACTTTTGCTCTCTGGTACGATCCTTCTGCACCCAAGTGTTTAAACTCTCCTCTCTGCAACAGTCTTTCTGAACCCCAGTCTCCAACATCAGCTGTCTGCAATAGTCCTTCTTCACCTCAGTCTGAAGACTCTGCTCTCTGCAACGATCCTTCTTCACCCCAGTCTCCAAACTCTTTTCTATGTAACACTCCTTCGGCACGTCATTCTCCAAACTCTGCTCTCTGTAAGATCATTCTACTACCCAGTCTCCAAACTCTGCTTCCTGTAACAGTCCTTATGCACCCCAGTCTCCAAACTTTTTACTCTTTAACAGGCCTTCAGCACCTAAGTCTCCTAATTCTGCACTCTGCAACAGTCTTTCTGCAACCCAGTCTCCAACCTCTGCTCTCTGCAATGATCCTTCTAAACCACACACTCCAACGTCTTCTATCGGCAACAATCATTCTGCACCCCAGACTCCAACATCTGATTTCTGTAACAGTCCTTCTGCACCCCAGTCTCCACCCTCTGCTCTCTGTAACAGTCCTTCTGCACCTCAGTCTCCAAACTCTTCTCTCTGCAACGATCCTTCTAAACCACAGACTCCAACCTCTTCTGTCTGCAACGATCCTTCTGCACCCAAGTGTCCAATCTATGCTCTCTGCAACAGTGATTCTGTACCACAGTCCCCAACCTCAGCTCTCTGAAAGATCCTTCTGGACCCAAGACTCCAAAATCTACTCTCTGTAACAGTCCTTCTGCACCCCAGTCTCCAACCTATGCTTTCGGTAACACTCCTTCTGCACGTCATTCTCCAACCTCTGCTCTCTGTAAGATCCTTATACTACCCAGTCTCCAAACTCTGCTTCCTGTAACAGTTCTTATGTACCCCAGTATCCAACCTTTTCTCTCTTTTACAGGCCTTCTGTATCCAAATCTCCAACATCTTCTCTGTGCAACGGTCCTTCTGTAACCCAGTCTCCAACCTCTGTTCTTTAAATCAGTCCTTCTGCATCCCAGTCTCCAAACTCTACTCCCTGTAGCAGCTGTTCTGCACCTCAATCGCCAACCTCTGTTTTCTGCAAAAGTCCTTCTGCACCTCAGTCTCTAACCTCTGCTCTCTGTTACAGTTCTTGACCGCAATCTCAAACTCCTGCTCTCTGTAATGGTCCTTCTGCACCCCAGTCTCCAAACTCTGCTTTCTGTATCAGTCCTTCTGCACCTCAGTCTCCAACCTCTGCTCTCTGTAACAGTCCTTCTGCACCCCAGTCTCCAACTTCTGCTCTCTGCAACAGTTCTTCTGCAGCCCAGTCTTTAAGATCTACTCTCTGAAACAGTCCTTCTGCATCCCATTCTCCAACCCCTGATCTCGGTAACAGTCTTTCTGAACCCCAGTCTCCAAACTCTGCTCTCTGTAACATTCCTTCTGCACCTAATTCTCCAAATTCTGCTCTCTGCAACAGTCCTTCTGCAACCCAGTCTCTAACCTCTGCTGTCTGCAACAATCATTCTGCACCCCAGGCTCCAACATCTGATTTCTGTATCAGTCTGGCAACCCAGTCTCCAAAATCTGCTCTCAGTAACAGACGTTCTGCACCTCATTCTTCAACCTCTGCTCTATTTAACAGGCCTTCTGCACCACAGTCTCCAAACTCTGCTCTCTGTAACAGTCTTGTTCTACCTCAGTCTCCAACCTCTGCTCTCAGTAAGATCCTTCTGCACCCCAGTCTCCAACTTCTGCTCTCTGCAAAAGTTCTTCTGCACCCCAGTATTTAAGATCTACTCTCTGAAACAGTCCTTCTGCATCTCATTCTCCAACCTCTGCTTTCTGTATCAGTCCTTCTGCACCCCAGTCTCCAAACTCTGCTCTCTGTAACAGTCCTTCTGTATCTCAGTATCCAACTTCTACTATTACAGTTTTTCTGCACCCAAGTCTCCGAACTCTGCTCTCTGCAACAGTCCTTCTTCACTCCAGTCTTCAACCTCTGCTCTGTGTAACAGTCCTTCTGCATCCCAGTCTCGAAAATCTGCTCTCTGCAACTGTCCTTTTGCACCCAAGTCTCCAACTTCTGCTCCCTTCAACGATCCTTCTGCACAACAATCTCCAACCTCTGCTCTCTGCAACGATCCTCTGAACACCAATCTCCAACCTCTACTCTCTGCAATAATTCTACTGAACCCCAGTCGCCAATCTCTGCTCTCTGTAACAATCATTCTGCACCACAGTCTCCAAACTCTGCTCTACGTAATATTCTTCTGCAACCCAGTCTCCAACCTCTGCTCTCTGTAACAGTCCTCCTGTATTGCAGTCTCCAAACTCTGCTCTCTGTAATGGTCCTTTTGCACCTCAGTCTCCAACCTATGTTTTCTGTATCAGTCCTTCGGTACCGCAGTCTCCAACCTCTGCTATCTGCAACAGTCCTTCTGCACCTTTGTCCCCAAATTCTACTCTCTGCAAAAGTCTTTCTGCACCCAAGTCTCAAACACCTGCTCCCTGCAACAGTCCTTTTTAACCCTAGTTTCCAAGCTATGCTATCTGCAACAGTCCTTCTGCACCCCAGTCTCCAAACTCTGCTCTCTGTAACAGTGCTTCTGCACCTCAGTCTGGAAACTCTGCTGTCTGCAATGATCCTTGTGCACCCCAGACTCCGACCAATGCGCTCTGTAACAGTCCTTCTGCACCTCAGTCTCCAAACTCTGCTCTACATAAGATCCTTCTGCAACCAAATCTCCAAACTCTGCTCTCTGTAACAGCCCTTCTGCACCCCAGTCTCCGAAGTGTGTTCTCTATAACAATTATTCTGCACACCAGTCTCCATTCTCTTCTCTCTGTGACAGTCCTTCTGAATCTCATTCTCCTACATCTGCTCTCTGCAACATTCCTTCAGCACCCCAGTCTACAAATTCTTTTCCCTGCAACAGTCCTTCTACATACCAGTCTCCAACCTCTGCTATCTGCAAAAGTCCTTCTGCACTCCAGTCTCCATACTCTGGTCTCTGTAATAATCCTTCTGTGCCTCAGTCTCAAACCTCTACTCTGCAAAAGTCCTTCTGCACCTCAGTCTCCAACATCTTCTCTCTGTAAGATCCTTCTTCAACCCAGTGTCCAACCTTTCCTCTCTGTAACAGGCCTTCTGCACCCCAATCTTCAACCTCTGCTCTCTGTAACAGTCCTTCTGTACTGCAGTCTCCAACCTCTACTCTCTGTAACGGTCCTTCTGCACCCGAGTCTTCAAACTCTGCGTTATGTATGAGTCATTCTACACCCAAGTCTTCAAACTCTGCTCTCTGTAACAGTCCCTCTGCACCTTAGATTCCAACCTCTGTTCTCTGCAACAGTCCTACTGCGCCCCAATCTTCAACCTCTGGTCTCTGCAACAGTCCTTGTGCACCTCAGTGTTCTAACTCTGCTCTCTGTAAGATCCTTCTGAAACCCAGTCTTCAAACTCTGCTTTCTGCAATGGTCCTTCTGCATCCCAGTCTCCAAACTCTGATCTCTACAACAGTTATTCTGCACCCCAGTCTAAAACCTCTGCTCTCTGTAACACTCATTCTGTACCACAGTCTCCAACCTCTGTTCTCTGTAAGGGTTCTTCTGCACCACATTGTCCAACCACTGCTTTCTGTACCAGTCCTTCTGCACCACATTCTCAATACTCTGCTGTCTGTATCAGTCCTTCTGCACTTCAGTCTGCAACCTCTGCTGTCTTCAATAGTCAATATGCACCTAGTCTCCAATTACTCCTCTCTACAACATTCCTTCTGCACCCCAGTCTCCAACATCTGCTCTCTGCAACAGTACTTCTCCAACCTAGTCTCCATCCTCTCATCTCTGCAACAGTCCTTCTGTACCCCAGGCTCCAAACTCTGCTCTCTGTAACAGTCCTTCTACACCCTAGTCTCCATAATCTGCTCTGCAACAGTCCGTCTGAACCCCAGTCTCCAATCTCTGCTCCCTGTAATAGTCCTTCTGCACCTCAGTTTCCAAACTCTGCTCTCTGTAAAAGGCTTTCTGCACCCTACTTTTTAACCTCTGCTCTCCGCAACCATCCCTCTGCACCCCAGTCTCCAATCTCTGCTCGCTGCAACAGTCATTGTGCACCCCAATCTCCAACATCTGCTCTCTGTAACAGTTCTTCTGTACCTCAGTCTGAAAACTCTGCTCTCTGCAATTATCTTTCTGCACCCGAGTCTCCAACCTCTGCTCTCTGTAACACTCCTTCTGTACCTCAGTCTCCAACTTCTGTTCTGTATCAGTCCTGCACCCCTGTCTCCCACATCTGCTCTCTGTAACTATCCTTCTTCACCTCAGTCTTCAACCTCTGCTCTGTGTAAGACTCTTTTTGCATCTCAGTCTGGAAACTCTGCTGACTGCAATGATCCTTCTGTACCCGAGTCTCCAACCTCTGTTCTCTGCAACGATCCTTCTAAAACTCAGTCTCCAACCTCTGCTCTCTGTAACAGTCCATCTTCACCTAGTCTCCAACATCTGCTCTCTTTAAAATCCTTCTGCAACCAAGTCTCCAAACTCTGCCATAAGTAACAGTTTTTCTGGAGCCCTTCTCCAAACTCTGCTCTCCATAGCAGGCCTTTTGAACCCCAGTCTTCAACCTCTGCTCTGTTTAACAGTCCTGCTGCACCTCGGTCTTCAAATTCTGCTCTCTGTAAGATCCTTCTGCAACCTTGTCTAAAAACTCTGCTCTCTGTAACAGTCCTTCTGGACGTCAGTCTCTAACCTCTGTTTTTTGCAACACTCCTTCTGCACCCCAGTTGCCAACCTCTGCTCTCTGTTACAGTCCTTCTGTACCGCATTTTCCAAACTCTGCTCTTTGTAACAGTCCTTCTGTACTGCATTCTCCAACATCTGCTCTCTGTAAGGGTACTTCTACACTGGAGTCTCCAACCTCTGCTTTCTGTATCAGTCCTTCTTCACCCCAGTCTCCAACCAGTGGTCTGTGCAACTGTCCCTCTGCACCTTAGTCTCCAAACTTTGCTCTCTGCTACCGTACTTCTAGACCCCAGTCTCCAACCTCTGCTCTCTCTAACAATCCTTCTGCACCTCCGTCTCCAACCTCTGCTTTCTGTATCACTCCTTCTGCTCTCCAGTCTACATACTCTGCTCTCTGTAACAGTCCTTCTGCACCTCATATCCAACTCTGCTCTCTACACCAGTCCTTATGCACCCCAGTCTCCAACCGCTGCTGTCTGCAACATTCCTTCTGCACCCCAATCTGTGACGTGTGCTCTGAGTAAAAGTCCTTCTGCAGCCAAGACTCCACCTCTGGTTTCTGAAAAGATCTTTCTGTACCTCAGTCTTAAACCTCTGCTCTTTGCAACAATCCTTCTGTACACCAGTCTCCAACCACTTTCTCTGTAACAGTCATTCTCCACCTCAGTCTTCAACCTCTGCTCTCTGTAAGAGTCTTTCTGCACCCCAGTCTCCAACATCTGCTCTCTAAACAATCCTTCTGCACACCAGTCTCAAACATCTTCTCTCTGCAACAGTCCTTCTGCATCCCAGTGTCCAAACTCTGCTCTCTGCAACGATCCTTCTGCACCTCAGTCTCCAAACTCTCCTCTCTGAAAGATCCCTCTGCACCCCAGTTTCCAAAATCTGCTCTCTGTAATATTCCTTCTCATCGCCAGTCTCCAACCTCTGGTTTCTGCAACGGTCCTGCTGCACCCCAGTCTCCAACCTCTGTACTCCGCAACAGTCCTTCTGCTCCCCAGTCTCCAAACTCTGCTCTCTGTAATAGTCCTTGTGTACCACATTCTTTCTGCACCTCAGTCTCCAAACTCACTCTCTGCGACAGTTCTTCTGCACCTCATGTTTTAAACTCTGCTCTCTGGAACAGTTCTTCCTAATCCCAGTCTCCAATATCTGCACTCTGAAACAGTTCTTTTATAAACCATTCTCAAAACTCTGCTCTCTGTAACAGTCCTCCTATATTGCAGTATTTAACCTCTGGTCTGTGCAACAGTTCTTCTACACTCCAGTCTCCAACCTCTACTCTCTGAAAGATCCTTCTGCACCCCAGCCTCCAAACTCTTATCTCTGTAAAAGTCCTTCCTCACACAAGTCTCCAAACTCAGCTCTCTGTAAAAGTATTGCTGCACGTCAGTCTCCAACATCTGCTCTCTCCAACGGTCCTTCTGCACCCCATTCTCCAAACTCTGTTGTCTGCAAGAGTCCTGCAGCACCTCAGTCTTCAAATTCTGCTCCCTGCAACAATCCTTCTGCACCCCAGTCTCCAACTTCTGCTCTCTGCAACAGTTCTTCTGCACCCTAGTCTCTGATATCTGCTCTCTGAAACAGTCCTTCTCCACCCCAGTCTCCAACCTCTGCTCTCTGTAACACTCCTTCTGTACCGCAGTCTCTAACTTCTGCTCTCTGTAAGAATCTTGTGCACCCCAGTCTCCAAATTCTCCTCTCTGCAACAGTCCTTCTTCACCCAAGTCTCCAACCTCTGCTCTCTGCAATAGTCCTTGTACACCGCAGTCTTCAACCTCTGCTCTGTGTAACCGTCCATCTGCTCCCCAGTCTCCAACCGCTGCTCTCTGTGAGAATCCTTCTGCAACCCAGTCTCCAACCTCTTCTTTCTGTAAAAGTCCTTCTGCACCATATTCTAAAAATCTCTGCTCTCTGTTAAAGTCTTTCTATACTGCAGTCTCCAACCTCTGCCCTTTGTAATGGTCCTTCTGCACCCCAATTTCCAACCTCTGCTTTCAGTAACAGTCCTTCTGAACCTCAGTCAACAAACTATGCTCTCTGTAACAGTCCTTCTGCACCTCAGTCTCCAACCACTGCTCTCTGTTACACGCCTTCTGCACCTCAGTCCTGAAACCTCTACTGTCTGCACGATCTTTCTGCAACACCGTCTCCACCACTGCTCTCTGTAACAGTCGTCCTGCACCCCAGTCTGTAAACTCTTTTCTCTAAAGCAGTCCTTCTGCACCCCAGTCTGCAACCTCTGTTTTCTGTATCATAATTCTTCACTCCAGTCTCCAACGTCTGCTCTGTGTAACAGTCCTTCTGCATCTCAGTCTCCAACCTCTGCTCTCTGCAACCGTCTTTCTGCACCCCAGTTCCAAACTCTGCTCTCTGCAACGATCCTTATGCACCCCAGTCTCCAACAGCTGCTCTCCTTAACACTTCTTCTGCACCCCAGTCTGCAACCTCTGTTCTCTGTAGGGTCCTTCTGCACCCCAGTTTCCAAACTCTGCTCTCTGTAACAATCCTTCTGCACCCCAGTCTCCAACCGCTGCTCTCTGTTACAATCCTTCTGCACCTCAGTCTCCATCATCTACTCTCTGAAGAAGTCCTTTTCCACCCCAGTCTCCAACCTCTGATCTCTGTAACAGTCCTTCTGTACCACAGTCTCTAACTTCTGCTCTCTGTAAGATACTTCTGCACCCCAGTCTCCAACGTCTGCTTTCTGTATCAGTCCTTCAGCACCACAGTCTCCAAACTCTGCTCTCTTTTACAGTCCTTCTGCACCTCAGTCTCCAAACTCTGCTCTCTGCAAAAGTCTTTTTGTACCCTAGTCTCCAACCTCTGCTCTCTGCAAAAGTCTTTCTGTACCCTAGTCTCCAACCTGCGCTCTCTGTAACAGTCCTTCTATACTGCAGTCTCAATCCTCTGCTCTCGTTAAGGTTCATTCTTAACCCAAGTCTCCAACCTCTGCTTTCTGTATCAGTCCTTCTGCACCCCAGTCTCCAACCTCTACTCTTTGTAACAGTCCTTCTGCATCTCAGTCTCAAACATCTTCTCTCTGTAACAGTCCTACTCTACCCTAGTCTCCAAACTCTGCTCTCTGCAACAGTTCTTCTACAACCCAGTCTTCAACCTCTGCTCTGTGTAACAGTCCTTCTGCAACCCAGTGTCCAAACTCTGCTCTCTGCAACAGTCCTTCTGCATCCCAGTCTCCAACATCTGCTCTCTGCAATCGTCCTTCTTCACTCAAGTCTCCAAACTCTGCTCTCTGCAATGATCATTCTGCACACCAGTCTCCAAACTCTGCTCTCAGCAATGATCCTACTGCATTTCAGTCACCAACATCAGCTCTCTGTATCAATCATTCTGCACCTAAGACTCCAAACTCTGCTCTACGTAATATTCTTCTGCAACCCAATGTAAAAACTCTGCTCTCTGTATCAGCCCTTCTGCACCCAGTCTACAACCTCTGCTCTCTGTAACAGGCCTTCTGCACCCCAGTCTTCAAACTCTGCTCTCTGTATCAGTGCTTCTGCACCCCAGTCTCCAAACTCCTCTCTCTGTAACAGTCCTTCTGTACCTCAGTCTCCAAATTCTGCTCTCTGCATCAGTCCTTCTGCACCCAATTCTCCAACCTCTGCTCTCTGCAAAAGTCCTTCTACACACCAGTCTTTAACCTCTGTTTTTGTAACAGTCCTTCTGCACACCAGTCTCAAACCTCTGCTCTCTGTAACAATTCTTCTGCACCCCACTCTCCCACCTCTGCATTCTGTATCATAATTTTTCACCCCAGTCTCCAACGTCTGCTATGTGAAACAGTGTTTCTGCATCTCAGTCTCCAACCTTTGCTCTCTACAACAGTCCTTCTGCACCCCAGTATCCACCCTCTGCTTTCTGCATAATTTTATCTGCACCCCAGTTTCCAAACTGTGCTCTCTGTAACTGTCCTTCTGCACCACAGTCTCCCACTTCTTCTCTCTGTTATGATCCTTCTGCACCCCAGTCTCCACTTTGCTCTATGCAATGATTCTTCTACAACTGAGTCTCCAACTTTTGCTCTCTTCCTCGATCTTTCTGCACCCCACTCTCCAACCTCTGCTCTCTCTATGATCCTTCTGAAAAGAAGTCTCCAAACTCTGCTTTCTGTAACAGTCCTTGTGCACCCAAGTCTCCAAACTCTGCTCTATGTAAAACTCCTTCTGCACCTCAGTCTCCAGTCTCTGCTCTCTGCAACATTTCTTCTGCACCCTAGTCTTCAAACCCTTTTCTCTGCAATAGTCGTTCTGAACCACTGTCTCTAAATCTGCTCTAGGTAACAGTCCTTCTGTACTGCACTCTCCAAACTCTGCTCTCTGTAATGGTCCTTTTGCACGCCAGTCTCCAATGTATGCTCTCTGTAACAGTCATTCTGCACCTCAGTCTCCAACCTCTGCTCTCTGCAACAGTCCTTCTACACCCCAGTCTCAAACATCTGCTCTCTGCAACAGTCCTTCTACACGCAAGTCTCCAACCTCTACTCTCTGCAATGATCCTTCTGCACCCCAGTCTCCGAAGTCTGCTCTCTGCAACAGTCCTTCTGCACCCCAGTCTCCAACTTCTGCTCTCTGTAACAATCCTTCTGTATTGCAGTCTCCAAACTCTGCTCTTTGAAAGAGTCCTTCTGCAACCCACTCTCCAAACTCTGCTCTCTGTAACAGTCTTTGTGCACCTCAGTCTCCATCTTCTGCTCTCTGTTACAGGCCTTCTGCACCCCAGTCTCAAACAGCATTTCTCTGTAACAGTTCTTCTGCAACCCAATCTCCAAACTCTGCTCTCTGTAACACTCCTTCTGCTCCCCAGTCTCTATTGTCTGCTCTCTGTAAGAATCCTTCTGTATTCCAGTCTCCAACCTCTTCTCTTAGTAAAAGTCCTTCTGCACGTCAGTCTGCAACATCTGCTCTCTGTAACGATCCTTCATTACCTCAGTCTCCAAACTCTGCTCTCTGTAACAGGCCTTCTGCACCGCAGTCTCCAAACTCTTCTCTTTGGTTCAGATCTTCTGTACCCCAGTAACCTTCAACTGCACTCTGTAACAATCCTTCTGCACCTCACTCTCTCACCTCACCTCTCTGCAACGGTCCTTCTGCACCCCAGTCTCCAACCTCTCCTCTCTGAAACAGTTCTTCTACACCCCAATCTCCAACCTCTACTCTCTTCAACAGTCCTTCTGCACCCCAGTCTCCAATATCTGATCTCTGCAACAGTTCTTCTTCACCCCAGTCTCCAACCTCTGCTCTCTGTAACAGTCCTTCTGTACTGCAGTTTCCAAACACTTCTCTCTGTAACGGTCCTTCTGCACCCCAGTCTCAAACCTCTGCTTTCTGTATCAGTCCTTCTGCAATCAAGTCTTCAACCTCTGCTCTCTGTAACAGTCCTACTGCACCCCAGTCTCCAAACTCTAATCTCTGTAACAGGCCTTCTGCACCCAAGTCTCCAACCTCTACTCTCTGTAACACTTCTTCGGCACCCCAGTCTCCGCACTCTGCTCTCTGCAATGATCTTTCTTCACCCAAGTCTTCAAACTGTGCTCTCTGCATCAGTCTTTCTGCACCCCAGTTTCCAAACTCTTCTCTTTGTAAGATCCTTCTGCAACTGTTTCCAAACTCTTCTCTCTGTAACATTCCTTCTACACCCCAGTCTCCAAATTCTGCTCTCTGCAATGGTCCCTCTGCACCCCAGTCTCCAACCTCTGTTCTCTTCAACAGTTTTTCTGTACAAGAGTCTTCAACCTCTATTCTCTGTAAGGGTCCTTCTTAACCCCAGTCTCCAACCTCTGCTTTCTGTATCAGTCCTTCTGCAACATAGTCTCCGAACTCTGCTCTATGTAAAAGTCCTTATGCACCTCACTCTGCAACCTCTGCTCTCTGTAACAGTCCTTCTTCACACCAGTCTTAAACCTTGATCTCTGCAACAGTCCTTCTGCACACCAGTCTCTAAAATCTGCTCAATGCCACAGTCCTTTTCCAAGCCAGTCTCCAACCTCTGCTATCTGCAACAGTCCTTGGTACTGCAGTCTCCAAACTCTGGTCTCTGTAACGATCCTTCTGCTTCCCAGTCTATAAACTCTGCTTTCAACAATGGTCTTTCTGCACCCGAGTCTCCACACTTTGTTCTCTACAAAACTTATTCTGCACCCCATTATCCAACCTTTTCCCTCTGTAACAGTATTTCTACACCCCAGTCTCCAAACTTTGCTCTCTGTAACAGTCCTTCTGTACTGTAGTCTCAAACCTCTGCTCTCTGTAATGGTTTTTCTGCACCCCAGTCTCCAAACTCTGCTTTCTGTATCAGTCCTTCTGCATGTCAGACTCCAAACTCTGCTCTCTGCAAGAGTTATGCTGCACCCCAATCTCCAAACTCTGCCCTCTGCAACAGTCCTACTGCACCCCAGTCTCCAACCTCTGATCTCTGTATCAATCCTTCTGCACCTCAGTCTCCAAGTCTTCTCTCTTCAATGGTCCTTCTGCACCCCAGTCACCAACCTCTGTTTTCTAAAACACTTCTTCTGCACCCAAGTCTCCAACCTCTGCTCTCTGTAACAGTCCTTCTGTTCCAAAGTCTCCAAACTCTGTTTTGTTTAATGGTCCTTCTGCACCCTAGTTTAAAACCTCTGCTTTCTGTATCAGTCCTTCTGCACTACAGTCTCCAAACTCTTCTGCTGTAACAGTTCTTCTGCACATGAGTTTGCAACCTCTGCTCTCTGCAATAGTCCTTCTGCACACCAGTCTCCCTCTGCTTTCTGTATCAGTACTTCTGCACCCCAGTCTCCAAACTCTCTTCTCTGTAACAGTCCTTCTCCACTTCACTCTCCAACCTCTGCTCTCTGCAACAGTCCTGTGGCACCCCAATCTCCAAATGCTACTCTCTGCAATAGTCTTTCTCCACCCCAGTCTCCAAACCCTACTCTCTGAAACAGTTCTTCTGCACCCCAATCTCCAACCTCTCCTCTCTGTAATAGTCCTTCTGAACCCAAGTCTCCAACCTCTACTCTATCAAACAGCCTTTCTGCACCCCAGACTCCAACATCTGCTCTCTACAATAGTCCTTTTGCACCCCAGTTTCCAATCTCTGCTTTTTGTACCAGTACTTTTGCACACAAGTCTCTAACCACTGCTCTCTGTAGACGTCCTTCTGCACCTCAGACTCCAAATTTTCGTCTCAGCAATAGTCCTTTTCCACCCCAATCTCCAACCTCTGCACTTTGCAACAGTCCTTCTGCTCCTCAGACTCAAACCTCTGCTCTCTGCAATGGTCTTTCTACACCTCAGTCTTCAACATCTACTCTCTGTAACAGTCCTTCTGCATCTCAATCCCCAACCTCTGCTCTCTGTAACAGTCCTTATGTTCTGCAGTCTCCAACCTCTGTTTTTTGTAATGGTCCTTCTGCACCTCAGTTTTCAACCTCTGCTTTCTGTATCAGTCCTTCTGCACCACAGTCTCCAAACTCTGCATCTGTAACAGTCCTTCTGCACCTCAGTCTGCAACCTCTGCTCTCTACAATAGTTTTACTGAACCCACGTCTCCAAACTCTGCTCTATGCAACACTACATCTGCACCCCAGTCTCCAACATTTGCTCTTCACAACTGTCCTTCTCCACCCTAGTCTCCAACCTCGTCTCTTTGCAACCGTCCTTCTGCACCCCAGTCTCCAACCTCTGCTTTCTGTATCAGTCCTTCTGCACCCCAGTCTCCAACCTCTGCTCACTGTAACAATCCTTCTCCACTTCAGTCTCCAACCTCTGCTCTCTGCAACAGTCCTGTGGATCCCAAATCTCCAAATGCTACTCCCTGCAACAGTCTTTCTCCACCTAGTCTCCAACCTCTGCTCTCTGCAACAGTTTTCCTGCATCCCAATCTCCAACCTCTACTCTATGCAACAGTCCTTCTGCACCCCAGTCCCCAACATCTGCTCTCTACAACAGTCTTTCTGCACCCCAGTCTCCAATCTCTGCTTTTTGTATCAGTACTTCTGCACTCAAGTCTCTAACCACTGCTTTCTGTAACATTCCTTCTGCACCTCAGTCTTCAAATTCTGCTCTCAGCAATAGTCCTTCTCAACCCCAATCTCCAAGTCTGCTCTCCACAACAGTTTTTCTGCACCCCAGTCTCCAATGCCTACTCTATGCAACAGTCTTTCTGCACCCCAGTCTCCAACCTCCTCTCTGCAACAGTGCTTTTACACCCCAGTCTCCAACCTCTGCTCTCTGTAACAGTCCTTCTGTACTACAGTTTTTAAACTCTTCTCTCTGGAACATTCCTTCTGCACACCACTTTTCAACCCCTGGTTTCTTTATAAGTCCTTCTGCACTCAAGTCTCCAACCTCTGCTCTCTGTACAGTTCTTTTGCACCTCAGTCTCCAAATTCTTCTCTCTGCAACAGTCCTTCGGCACCCCAATCTCCAAACTCTGCTCTCTGCAAGAGTCCTTCTACAGCAAAGTCTCCAAACTCTGCACTCCTCAACAGTCCTTCTGCACCTCAGTCTCCAACCTCTGCTTTCTGTAACAGTCCTTCTGTACTGCAGTTTCCAAACTCTTCTCTCTGTAATTGTCCTTCTGCACGCCAGTCTTCAACCCCTGCTTTCTCTATCAGTCCTTTCTACATTTCAGTCTTCAACATCTACTCTCTGTAACAGTCCTTCTGAACCTCAGTCCTCAATTCCTTCTAAAAAGAAGTCTCCAAACTCTTCTTTCTGTAACAGTCCTTCTGCACCCCAGTCTTCAAACTATGCTCTCTGTAACAGGCCTTCTGCACACCAGTCTCCATCTTCTGCTCTCTGTAACGGAATTTCTGCAACCCAGTCTCAAAACTCTGCTTTCTGTATCAGTCCTTCTGCACCACGGTCTCTAAACTCTGGTCTCTGTAAGAGTCCTTCTGAACCTCAGACTCCAACCTCTGCTCTCTGCAACAGTACTTCTGCGCCCCAATCTCAAACCTCTGCTCTCTGCAACACTGCTTCTGCACCTCAGTGTCCTAATTCTGCTCTCTGTAAGATCCTTCTGAAACCCAGTCTCCAACCTCTGCTTTTTGCAATGATCCCTCTGCACCCAAGTCTTCAACCTCTGTTCTCTACAACACTTATTCTGCACCCCAGTCTCCATCCTGAGCTCTTTGTTACTGTCCTTCTGCAAAATAGTCTGCAACCTCTGCTTTCTGCAACGATCCTTCTGAATCCCAGTCTCCAACGTCTGCTCTCTGCAACATTCCTTCTGCACCCCAGTCTCCAACATCTGCTCTCTGCAATGATCCTTCTTCTACCCAGTTTCCAAACTCTGCTCTCTGTAAAGGACCTTTTGTATCGCAGTCTCCAACCTCTTCTCTTTGTAACGGTTCATCTGCTCCCCAATTGCCAACCTCTGCTTTCTGTAACAGTCTTTCTGCACCCCAGTCTCCAAACTCTTCTCTCTGCAACGATCATTCTGTACCTAAGTCTCCAAACTCTGCTCTCCGTAAAAGTCCTTCTGCACCTCATTCTCCATCCTTTGCTCTCTGTAATGGTCCTTCTGCACCCCAGTCTCCGATCTATGCTCTCTGTAACAATCCTTCTGCACCTCTGTCTCCAACGTCTGCTCTCTGTAACAGTCCTACTGTACTGCAGTCTCCAAACTCTTCTCTTTATAACGGTACTTCTGCACCCCAATTGCCAACCTCTGCTTTCTGAAACAGTCCTTCTGCACCTGAGACTCCAACCTCTGCTCTCTGTAACAGTCCTTCTAAACCTCAATCTGAAACCTCTTCTCTCTGCAACAATCCTTCCAAACCCCAGTCTCCAAACTGTGATATCTGTAACAATCCTTCTTCACCCAAGTCTCAAACATCTGCTCTCTGTAACAGGTCTTCTGCAACTCAGTCTCCAAAGTCTGCTCTCTGTAACAGGCATTCTGCACCCCAGTCTCAAAACTCTTCTCTCTGCAACGATTCTTCTACACCTCAGTTTCCAAACTCTTCTCTCTGCAACAGTCCTTCTGCCCCCAAATCTCAAACATCTGCTCTCTGTAAGATCCTTCTGCACCCCGTTCTCCAAACTTTGCTCTCTGTAACAGTCATTCTGCACCTCATCTGTCTGCAATGGCCCTTCTGCATCCCAGTATCCGACCTCTGTTATCTGCAGCAGTCCTTCTGCACCCCAGGCTACAAAGTCTGCTCTCTGTAACAGTCTTTCTGCACCCCAGTCTCCAAACTCTACTTTCCATATGAGTTATTCTGCACCCCAGTCTAAAACCTATGCTCTCTGTAACAGTCCTTCTGCACCTCAGTCTCCAAACTCTGCTCTCCACAACAGTCTTTCTGCACCCCAGTCTCCAACCTCTGTTCTGTGGAAAAGTCCTTCTACACACCAGTCTTCAACATCTGCTCTCTGCAACGATCCTTCTGCATCCTAGTCTCCAACGTCTGCTCTATGCAACAGTCCTTCTACACAACAGTCTCCAACTTCTGCTCTCTGCTACAGTCCTTCTGCACCCCAGTCTCCAAACTCTGCTCTCTTCAACATTTCTTCTGCACCCCAGTCTCCAACCTGTGCTCTCTGTAACTATCCTACTGCACCCCAGTCTCCAAACTTTGCTCTCTGTAGTGATTCTTCTACACCTCAGTCTCCAACCTCTGCTCTCTTCAATGATCCTTATGCACCCCAGTGTCCACCGTCTGTTCTCTACAACAGTCCTTCTGACCCCAGTCTCCAGCCTCTGCTCTCTGAAACATCCTTCTGCACCCCAGTTTTCAATCTCTGCTCTAGTTTATTTACCACACTCTTCACGCTCTGCTCTTTGTAACAGTACTTCTGTACCGCAGTCTTCATTCCCTGCTCACTGCAACATTTTTACTGTACCCCAGTCTCCAAACTGTGCTCTCTGTAACTGTCTTTCTGACCCTAGTCTTTAACCTCTGCTCTCTGTAACGATCCTTCTGCACCTCAGTTTCAAACCTCTGCTCTCTGCAAGGATCCTTCTGCACCACAGTTTCCAACCTCTGCACTCTGTAATAGTCCTTCTACACCTAGTCTCCAAACTCTTCTCTTTGTACCAATACTGCTGCACCTCATTCTCCAACCTCTGCTCACTGTAACAGTCATTCTGCACCTCATTCTTTAAACTCTGCTCTCTGTAACAGGCTTACTGCACCACAGGCTCCAACCTCTGCTCTCTGTAACAGTTTTTCTGCAAGCCAATCTCGAATCTTTGCTCTCTGTAACAGTCTTTCTGCACCCAAGTCTCCAACATCTTTTCTCTGCAACGATCCTTCTGAACCAGAGTCTCCAACGTCTGCTCTCTGCAACAGTCCTTCTGCACTCCAGTCTCCAAACTCTGCTCTCTGTAAAAGGCGTTCTTCACCCCAGTCTCCAAACTCTGCTCTCTGTAACAGGCCTTCTGCACCCCAGTCTCCAAACTCTTCTCTCTTCAACGATCTTCTTTACCTCAATCTCCAACCTCTGCTCTCTGCAACAGTCCTTCTGCACCTCAGTCTCCAACCTCTGCTCTCTGTAACAATCATTCTGCACCTCACTCTCCAACCTCTGCTCTCTGCAACGGTTCTTCTGCACCCCAGTCTCCACACTCTGTTCTCTGCAACAGTCCTACTGCACCCCAGTCTCCAAACTCTGCTCTCTTCAACAGTCCTTCTGGAACCCAGTCTCCAAACTCTGCTCTCTGCTAAAGTACTTCTGTACCCCAGTCTCCAACATCTGCTCTCTGTATCAGTCATTTTACTCCCAGTAACCAAAATCTGCTTTGTGTAACAATCCTTCTGCTCCTTAGTTTCCAACCTCTTCTCTCTGCAACGATCCTTCTTCACCCAAGTCTCCAACTTCTGAGCTCTGTATCAGTCCTTCTGCACCACAGTCTCCAAACTCTGCTCTCTGCAAAAGTCCTTATGCACCCAAGTCTCTAAACTCTGCTGTCTGCAACATTTCTTCTGCACCCCAGTCTCCAACCTGTGCTCTGTGTAACATTCCTTCTGCACCCCAGTCTCCAACATCTTCTCTCTGCAATGATCCTTCTTCTACCCAGTTTCCAAACTCTGCTCTCTGTAAAAGTCTTTTTGTATCACAGTCTCCAACCTCTTCTATTTGTAATGGTCCATCTGCTCCCCAATTGCCAATCTCTGATTTCTGTAACAGTTTTTCTGCACCCCTGTCTCCAAACTCTTCTCTCTGCAACAATCTTTCTACACCTCAGTCTCCAAACTCTGCTCTCTGTAAAAGTCCTTCTGAACCTCAGTTTCCATCCTTTGTTCTCTGTAATTGTCCTTCTGCACCCCAGTCTCCAATCTCTGCTCTCTGTAACAATCCTTCTGCATCTCAGTCTCAAACACCTGCTCTCTGCAAAGGTTCTTCTGCAACTTGTCTACAAACTCTGCTCTTTAACAGTCCTTCTTAACGGCAGTCTCAAAGCTCTTCTTTCTATAACGGTACTTCTACAACCCAATTTCCAACCTTTGCTCTCTGTAATAATTCTTCTAAGCCTCAATCTGAAAATTCTGTTCTCTGCAACAATCCTTCTAAACAAAAGTCTCCAAACTGTGCTATTTGTAACAATCCTTCTGTACCCCCGTCTCCAACATCTGCTCTCTGTAACAGGTTTTCTGCAACCCAGTCTCCAAACTCTGCTGTCTTTAACAGGCCTTCTGCACCCCAGTCTCCAACCTCTGTTCTCTGCAAAAGTCCTTCTACACCCCAGTCTACAACCTCTGCTCTCTGCAACGATTCTTCTGCATCCCAGTCTCCAATGTCTGCTCTCTGTAAGATCCTGTTGCACCCCGTTCTCTAAACTTTTCTCTCTGTAACAGTCATTCTGAACCTCAGTCTCCAAACTTATCTCTCTGCAACGGCCCTTGTGCACCCCAGTATCTAACCTCTGTTCTCTGCAGCGGTCCTTCTGCACCACAGGCTACAAACTCTGCTCTCTGTAACAGTCCTTCTGCACCCCAGTCTCCAAACTCTACTGTCCGTATCAGTTATTCTGCACCCCAGTCTAAAACCTCTGCTCTCTGTAACAGTCCTTCTGCACCTCAGTCTCCAACCTCTGCTCTCTGCTACAGTCCTTCTGCACCCCAGTCTCCAACCTCTGCTCTCTGCAACATTTCATCTGCACCAAAGTCTCTAACCTGGGCTCTCTGAAACTATCCTACTGCACCCCGGTCTCCAAACTCTGCTCTGTGTATCTATCCTTGTGTCCCTCAGTCTCCAAACTCTGCACTCTGCAACGATCCTTCTGCATCCCAGTCTCCCACATCTGCTGTCTGCAACTGTCCTTCTGCACCCCAGTCTCCAAACTCTGCTGTCTGCAACAGTCCTTCTGCACCCAAGCCTCCAACCTCTACTGTCTGTAAGAGTCTTTCTGCACTCCAGCCTCCAACATCTCCTCACTGCAACCCTCCTTCTGCAATCCAGTCTTTAATGTCTGCACTCTAAACAGTCCTTCTGCACCTCAGATTGAAAAGTCTGCTCTCTGCAAGTATCCTTCTGCACCCCAGTCTCCAACCTCTGCTCTCTGTAACAGTTTGTCTGCACCCCAGTCTCCAACCTCTGCTCTCTTGAAGATCCTTCTGCACCCAGTTTCCAACCTCTTCTCTCTGAAACAGTCCTTCTGCTCATCAGTCTCCAAACTCTGCTCTCTGCAACGGTCTTTCTACACCTCAGTCTCCAAACTCTGTTGCCTGCAATAGTCCTTCTGCCCCCCAGTGTTCAACCTCTGCTCTCTGTAGAAGTCCTTCTGTACCACAGTCTCCAACTTCTGCTCTCTGTAACGGTCCTTCTGCACTGCAGTCTCCAAACTCTGCTTTCTATATCAGTCCTTCTACATCCCAGTCTCAAAACTCTGCTCTCTGTAACAGTCCTTCTGAACCACATCTCCAACCTCTTCTGTCTGCAACAGTCCTTCTGCACCTCAGCTTCAACCTCTTCTCTCTACAACAGTCCTTTTGCACCCAAGTCTCCAATCTCTGCTTTCTATAACAGTCCTTCTGCACCCCAGTCTCCAATCTCTGCTCTCTGTAAGATCTATCTGCACCCCAGTCTCCAACCTCTGCTCTCAGTAACAGTTCTTCAGCACCTCAGCCTCCAACCTCTTCTCTCTGTAACAATCCTTCTTCACGTCAGTCTCCAACCACTGCTCTCAGCAACGGTCTTTCTGCACCTAAGTCTCCAAACTCCGTTCTCTGCAACATTTTTTCCACACCCAAGTCACAAACCTCTGCATTCTGCAACAGTCCTTCTGCACCCCAGTCTCCAACCTCTGCTCTCTGTAACAGTCTTTTTGCACCTCAGTCTCCAACCTCTGCTCTCTGTAACGGTCCCTCTGCACCCTAATTTCTAACCTCTGCTTTCTGTAACAGTCCTTCTGCACCTCAGTCACCAAACTCGGCTCTCTGTAATTGTCTTTCTGCACCTCAGTCTCCATCCTCTGCTCTCTGTAACAGTCATTCTGCACCTCAGTCTGAAAAGTCTGCTCTCTGCACAATACTTCTGCACCACAGTCTCCAACCACTGCTCTCTGTAACAGTCGTCCTGCACCTCAGTCACCAACCTCTGCTCTCTGTAAGATCCTTCTGCAACCCAGCCTCAAAACTCTGCTCTCTATAACACTCCTTCTGTAACCCAGCCTCAAAAGTCTGCTCTCTATAACAGTCCTTCTGCAACCCATTCTCCAAAATCTGCTCTCTGTAGCAGGTCTTCTGTACCCCAGTCTCCAAACTCTGCAATCTGAAACAGTCCTTCTGCACGACAGTCTCCAAACTCTGCCCTCTTTAACCGTCCTTCTGCACCTTAGGCTTCCACCTCAACTTTCTGTATCATAATTCTTCAAACCAATCTCCAACGACTACTCTGTGTAACAGTCCTTCTTCATCTTAGTCTCTAAACTCTGCTCTCTGCAACAGTCCTTCTGCATCCCAGTCTCCAAACTTTGCTTTCTGCAACATTCCTTCTGCACCCCAGGGTTTAACCTGTTCTCTCTGTAACAGTCTTTCTGCACCCCAGTCTTCCAACTCTGCTCTCTGTAAGGATCCTTCTGCAGCCCAGTCTCTACCTCTGCTCTCTGCAACCGCCTTCTGCACCCCAGTCTCCAACCTCTGCTCTCTGCAAGATCCTTCTGCACCTCACTCTTCAAACTCTGCTCTCTGTCACAGTTTTTATGCACCTCAGTCTCAAACCTCTACTCTCTGCAACCGCCTCCTGCACCCCAGTGTCTAACCTCTGCTCTCTGCAAAGATCCTTTTGCACCACAGTCTCCATTTACCAAATGGGAAACTAAATGAACTAAACAGACACGTCTTAGAAGAAAATATGTGAGTGGCCAACAAATTTATTAAAATACCTGCAAGTCAAGACTACCCTGAGATTTCATCTCACTTCAGTGACAAAGGCAACCACCAAGAATATAAACAGAAATGAGTGTGACAAGGAGACAATTGGAGAGAGGGGAGCACTCTCACCCTGTTGGTGGGCATGTAAATCAGCACAACCACCACGGAAATCGGGATGGAGGCTCCTCAGGAGTAGCCATGGACCACCCTGCGACCCAGCTCTACCTCTGCTTGGTATTTATCACAGCGGATCGAAGTCATTATACTATAATGACACATACATGCCCATGAACCAGCCGAGGTGACATCAGTGGACGAAATGATAAAGAACATCTGGTATATGCACACTGGAATTTCATTCAGCCATAAAGAAGAACAAAATTATGTCATGCTGGAAGATGGATGGATCTTCAGAACATAAAGGGAAATAAGCAACTCAGAAAGTTAAGGGCCGTATGTTTTTCCTCTGTTAAAGCTAGAGGGGGAAAAGGAAGGAAAGTTGGGAAGGGAGTTTCATCATGAAAGTTGAAGGAAGATCAGTAGAGTCAAGGCACCAGGGGAGGAGGTGAGGAAAAGGGAAATATTGGAATGATATTGGCCAAAGTTCACGGTTATTTTGTGTGCATGTTCAAATATGTGTCAGCAAATCCCACCATTATGGACCACTACAATGCACCAATGAATTGTGAAAAGAAGAGTTTCACATTACATGGGACAGGCACTATTCTAGGAGGGTGCCCATTTTTTCCCATCTATAAATACCACGATCATTTACCACTGTCTAAAACCTCTACAGATTCGAATGTTCTGATCACTGCTCCACCACGTGGCCTCTTCTACTTCAGGGTTACTTTATTCTCACTGAAATCAGGGAGCCCGTTTCAACGATGCCATCTGTTAATGTCTTCCCAGGCTGCCGAGGACAGCGGCTGCGGGTTTCACAAGGATCTGGTGCTGCCTTTTGAACACATGTCCACGAGGCCTTGGCGAAGGCTGGTGCTCCAGGCCCTCCTCCAGATCGAGCTCTGAGGCCAGGAAAGGGGTCACATAACACGCCATCCAACACCTTATTTATTTCTGATCACCATCCTCTCCATTATTCCAGGATCATATTGGTCATTGAACTTAAGCAAACACTTAGTCCAGATTTCAGTCCATCAACCAAAGAGAGTCTAATAGCCACTCCCCATAACTCAGGAAAATCCTTGGCCCTAACATTTCTGGTGATTACGTCCCTGTGACTGCATTCAAGATGATCCAGCAGTATGTCCTGACTTCTTTGATCTAGAAGACTCAAACAAATTCTCTTATATATTCTTAAGGCTCCTATCAACAAAATACAGTAAAATATTTACCTTTTATTTTGGTGTGACCCTTATACTCTCCTGGACTATATTTTATACTCTTACCTGAGACATTCTAGGATCAGACCCCAATTAAGATTCTGGTGACAATGTGGGATGATGGATGTGCATCTTAAAGAAAATTGGGCTGGAAATGTGGCTCAAGCAGTAGTGCGCTTGCCTGGCACGCGTACGGCCCGGGTTCGATCCTCAGCACCACATACCAACAAAGATGTTGTGTCCGCTGAGAAGTAGAAAATGAATATTAGAAATTCTCTCTCTCTCTCTCTCTCTCTCTCTCTCTCTCTCTCTCTCTCTCTCTCTCTCTCTCTCCCCTCTCCTCTCCTCTCCTCTCCTCTCTCACTCACTCTTAAAAGAAAAAAAAAAAGACAACTGCCCAGGTAGAGTCACCATAGTGTCTTCAATTTAGGGAAAGCTAGTCTCCTCGGGGGAGGAGGGGCTGCTTCTTACAGCAAAGAGGGTTAATGGACATTTCAGGGTTCAAGGCTCTGAGATTTATCTAATTCCACTGGTATTTTGCCATTCTAATTAAGAGGGTCTCAATCATTCCCCCATTAATGTCCTAATTGACATAAGAGAGACCTGGAGAAATTGTGGATTTATAATTTTCTTTGTACTTCTACAATTTGGAGAATTGGATGTTTTATTCTGATATTAACCTATATCAGTTTCCAGAGAGAAAATATTTCTGATGATCTGAACCTGACTTGAAGGAGGAATATAATTCTTGAACCTATCATTTTCTTTCTGTAAGGCTCCCACTCCAGTCAGGAACAGCAGTCTGTAGTCCTGTTGTAATGTTCATTGCCACCCTGAAGGTCGATGGTGTTATTCCAAAGATCAGTTTTCCATAGACATTTGATTTCAGGCCACGATAACTTAAAGTCGCTGTTGGGTCATTGCACACAAGGAATTATCTGGTCTCCTTTCCCATGAGCTGTGACATCATCAACATATTCAATTCCCTCAGGTCAGACATCCAACCTACCTCCTCAGATCTGTTATCTAGAACCATCTCTGATGTAAACCATTATTGTGTTCAGTGCCACTGTGGTCAGGTAGAGATGAAGAATGACTCTTGATGACTTAGGTTAGAGGAAGTTGACACAGAAAAGAGTTATAAAATGGTTGGGGGATCTGGGAGAAAAAAAGAAAATAGGGCAAGTGACACCACCCCGTATATGATAACCCTAACTTCCCTGGAAAGAGATGCTCATTCCACGCTACTGTGACCCACATTCAGGAACAGCTGTCTAGGAGCCTGCACACACAGCTCCTGGCACCAAGAGATTAGTTCCTGCCTCTACAGTGCTGGTTTGCCTCTGCTGCTATGGGATCCAAAAGAACCCGCTTTCTTCCTTTCCTTTCTTCCTCTCTGCCTAGTGTTTGGCTGATCTTGAGAGAACCTCTTAAAATGGAAGCCTACAGTTGGAGGAGTGTGGAAAACGAGGTCCTCGTACTTTCTGTCCCTCTGGTGTGGGGAGAACACAGAAGGATAGAGATGGTGCTGAACACCCACACAAGGTGTCCGACACACTTGAACCTGAAAGAGAAAAAAGGTGTTTGTGAAAAGAGAGGAGAGAAAGGAGTCTCAGAGATTTTAAAGGCGGGAGTTGGAGTTAAAGCTCCAGATACAGACTCTCTAACCAAGTGCCTACAAGTTCCTGGGAGGCATCATTTTTCAGATGACTGTATACTCCAGTTTGAAGATTGGTCTAGAATTTGATTGTGCAAAGGGATGCACACCCTCCAGCCAGCTTCCTCAGGGTACTCTGGACCTCGTTGCTTCTCAGGCTGTGAATGACGGGGCTCAACAGGGGGCTCACCACACAGAAGAGCACAGAGACCAGGGTGTCCATGTCCAACCTTCTCTGGGCTTGTCATAGTGGAAGTTGTCTTTTCCATAGAAGACCACCACAGCAGTGAGCGGGGACGCACAGGTGGAGAAGGACTTGCTCCTGCCCGGGTCAGAGGGAATCCCCAGGATGGCCGCCATGATGAGTGCATAGGAGCCTACAGTGAAGAGGCAGGGGCTCAGGCCCATGGTGGCACTGACCACGTGGAGCGCAGACTTATTGACAGAGGTGTCTTAGCAGGAGAGCTTCAGGAGCAATGAGGTGTCACAGAGAAAGTGGCTGAACTGGTGGGGCCCACACAGAGTGAGTGTGATTGCCAGCACCGTGTGTGTGACCAAATTCACCAGCCCACACAGCCAGGACCCAGTTACCAGGCCAACACAGACCTTCACACTCATGATGACTGGGTACTGAGGAGAACGGCAGGTGGCCACACAGCAGTTATACTGGCCATACAGCCAGTATGAAGCCTTTTATGCCAGCACTTGTCACCAAGAAGAAGATCTGGGAAAGGCAGCCCTCATAAGAAATGGCCTTCTTTTCCCAGAAGAAGTTCACCATCAGTACTGGGAGCGTGGTGGATGTTTAGCAGACGTCCAAGAAGCTCAAATTGCTGAGGAAAAAGTACATTGGTGTGTGGAGAGCAGGACTGACCCTGGTGGCCACTATTATGAGCATGTTCCCCAGGAGAGTGGTCAGGTAAATGAACAGAAAGAGCAGAAAGAACCAGCCCTGTAGTTTCGAGTGGTTGGAAAATGTCAAGAAGATGAATTCAGTGACAAATGATTGATTGCTCATTTCCAATGGTATCATAGCTACAAAACAGAGAAAAAGAGACCATGACGAGAATGGACTGAGAGCACCCCAAACAGGCTTGTTAATCTGCAGCAACATGGCAAATAATATTGTATACAGAGATGCCTGGACTCTGGAAAGAGACGTATAGCAGTGACTTTAGAGAGAGCATAACTTCTCACAGACTTTTGCATGGGTGCTCTTTTGTAAGAATAAATGGAGACTTGCTCAAAATGCACCAACAGCTATCAACCCCTGTGTCTCATTGAACCTGCAGTATCTCCCTCCTAACACTGTGCTTCACTGTGATGAATTTTTTTGTATGTCTATTATTTCAAGTAATAAGTTTTCATTGTGGAAAAACTAAGAAAATGTAGAAAGTTATTCAGAAGAATAGGACAGGTCACATAATAAAAGCTCTCTTTGCATTCATCCCATTCTACCTTTATCTATCTTTAAAATATCCAAAGCTAAATTTCCCAATATTGTTGTACTCTATTTAGTTTTTTGCCTTGTAATCTTAATTTCCTAACATGAAATTAAGTTAATATCTCCCATTATATTGAACATAGAAACCTTCCATTCCATTTACTATCATAAATATTGGAATAGAAGCTTTCATACATATGTATCTGTGATCATCTCTGATTATTTCTTAAAAGTAAAATTATAAGTCACCTGCTTTTAAATACATTGATCTATTTTTTAGTAGAAACTTTTATGTTTTTAAGTTTTATAAGATACAAGAAATTTTGACAAATGATATATACTTAGGTATTATTTTTCTTTTGTATTATAAGATTTACCTCACCAAACATTACATTTCCTGAAAAAAAAAATGATTTATACAATTACTGATTTTCTATCATGTTACCCATGCTAATCCGTGATCCATTGTTTTGAACTAAAATTTCTGTTTCTTTTTCAATCTTAAATGAAAAATATTATAGTAAAACAGTAGCCTCTTGGTCCAGATAGATGTGAATTGAAATCCATCTGTTGTTTACTAGATGTTGTTTGTAAAAAAGGCAGCTCATCTCTATTCCTCAGTTTGTTCCTTGCTTAGGATATTAATGATGTCTATTTCACAACTTCTGAAAAAAATTTTGAGAAAATATAAGCTATGTGTCTGGCACATTACATTTACTCAATGCCTTTTATCAAGTTAGAAAATGTCTATCCATTTTTTACTAGTGTTTTTTTTGTGTGTGTATATGTTCTGGGTTTTGAATTCAGAGTCTTATGCATACTAAGCATGCACTCTACCACTGGAATTTGCCCCTAGTTTCATTTAGTTATACTTTTTATCATAAATCGATATTGAATTTTTTTTATTTTCTCTGCATCTATTGAAATGATATATACTTTTTTCTTATTTAGTCTGTTACTATGGAAATTTGGTTGATTGAATTTTTGAATATTGAACCAGCCTTGCATTCTGGGATTGATCTCAATTGACTGTAATGTTATCCTTTCTATATGGCTGAGTTGAGTTTGTTAATATTGTTCCCTGCTTGCTTTTGTGTATTCTATTTTCGCTGTTCTCCAGAGATAATCTATTTCTTGAAGAATTCTCACATGTATTCTACTGTTATTTTCAGTCAATGCATGTTAGTGGACTAGTGGGAAACAGAGAAGGGATTTCTGATGTTTCCAAGAAGCCCTGCCTTAGGTACTGTAAACTCAGTCACAGAAATATGGCCTTCACATTGAACCACTTTCTATCAATATGGATGAGCCTAGTTCTTATTCCTCCCGATGTTAGACATTTCGGCCTGTTCCTTTCAATAGCTGCAAAGGTTTTCCGTTGAGTGTTCTAATGTAACAGTTTCTGTTAATCTTGCCTTTGAAGATTACAGTTTTGTTCTATGCAAGAAATCAGGAAATGTGTCTGGGAAGAGTTTTGGCTGCTGTTGCTATTCTTTGTCCTTCCACCTATTCAAGAAATGATACCGTTAAGACACTTTCTCAGAACACTTCCATATCTTCCTGGGAGCATTTGGTGGAATCCATGGAGAAAAAGAAAAAATACAAACATTTTATGTCTATAGCCCTCTGGGTCTTTATGCTCTTAAACGAGTCTATACTAAGTCTTTAGCAATCCATTAAGTATTTTTTATTTGAGTTTTTTTTTATAAATAAACTCCTATGTATCTAGTGGGTTCTCCCATAGTTAAAAAAATGCCTGGATTATTTTGGTTGCTTATCTCTCCCCAGATTTCGGTTAGTTGTTTGCCTTATAATCTTCATCTCTAATAAATCAAAGAAAGTCATTAATTTGCATTTTCTTCTGCTCTTTTTGGTTATTATAATGATGAAAACAACATGCTTTCTAGCTATTTCGATAGATACTCAAGGTGAAATTTGAAGTCTATACACTTACTTTTCAAAAATATTTAGTAATTTCTAATTTAGTTAAATATGTAGTTATTCTATTCAAAACAATCCCATTCCTAGCATATTTCCAAGAAAATTAATGCACAGTTCACAAAAATTCTTGTGAAAAATTCATAATAACTCAAACAAATATTATGCCTTCAGCAGAAAGACAGAAGAGAAATCACGGTTTATCATGCAGTGGAATAATTAAGTTACTTTAGAAACACAAATACTGGAACATTAATAACATTGACAAATCTAAAAAAAAATTTTCTGGGTGAAAGAAGCCAGATACAATATATATACTGAATGTTTTCTTTTAAATAAACTTCAAAAATTAGCAAAATAACTATAATGATCAAGTAATAATGGTGGTCTTTTTTTTTTTTGGAGCTCAGGAGTGATATCAGTTGAAGCATGAAGGAATTTTCTAAAGTGATGGAAATGTTTTGTATGCTGATTTTTGGTAGTTCATATATATGTAAAATATTATAAACCTGTACACTTTCGATCTGTGCATTCTTTGAGTACAAATTATAGTTCAATTTTTAAAAATAGCCTTATTTTAAAAATAAGTAATTAATGGGGAAGAGTGGTACTTGCCTGTAATGCCAGGTACTTTGGAGACTAAGGCAGGGGGATCATAAATTTGAAACTCTGGTAGGCCCCCCGCCCCAAATAATTGAAAAGGCTGAAGATATAGCTTCATGGTAGAGTGCCACTGGGTTCAATCCCCAGTACTGCAATATGTATGTAAGTAATTAAGTAAGTAAGTAAATTGATAAATAGAAGTGAAAGCATTTTTTCAAGATGATTTTTAACTCAGGATTGGTTGGAACCACATCTAAATATTTTTTTAGGTCTCTAAGAGGTTAAGTATTTTCTCCCATTTTTTTTTGCATTCCTCTACTTCTTTTTTTTACCACAGTGATAGTTCAGGACATATCACATTTTACAAGTGACATCAGTTGTTTCCTGATCACGATCTGTTTGAAGCAGTGAATGTGATTGGTGGGTGCATTCGGTCTGTATCACAGATACAAAGCCTTGCTCACCATGATGGATGGGCGTGTGAATGTGTGTGTGTGTGTGTGTGTGTGTGTGTGTGTGTGTGTGTGTGTTATTGGTTGTGGGATTGGTCTTGACTGAGAACACTATCTTATAGTTAGTGGGATGGTAAGTTGTCATCTCAGGCAACATTGATGGCAGAAATCTCAAAGAATATAGCAGGAATCTGTCATCTAAGGCTCAGCATGCTCAGAACACTTGGTAATCTTAATTTCTATAAATGGAAAGACCCTCACTATTTAGCTTCTCTGAGAGCTGCATCACACTGGGGCGGGAGGAGGGAGCCCATTTCCATAGAGATGTACCCTGTTTCTATGGCGACTCCAGCTAGGCTTCAAGGGGGTGGTGGGATAGTACCAGTGGATGCTGCCAAGCCCTGGGTTATTCTGAGGAGCCTGCTACTTTAGGGAAGGTGGCAGGGTATCAGCCTATGGGGACGGGACAAGGCTCTGTGAAGCTGTGTCAGGCCTAATTTCTAAGCAAGGTACTTGGCAATAGAAACTTCAGAAAACGTCCCACCCCAACCATGCCATGGGCCACCAGAGAGCCCAGGTGTGTCTCTGGTAGCCAGGCTTTGGTATGAGCATGAACATCAATGATTTCAGAGTATCAACAATAGGGGACCATAAATCTCTTTCAGGTGAGTGCAGACTGAAAACAGAGACATCTGGAGGGAGATAGACTGGGTTTTAGAAAATCATCAGATCTCTAGGTCTAGAACACGCAGATAGACCCACTCATGGAATTGTGCATGTGAGTTCAAGAAGCAGGGGTCCATAACTGTGAAACCTGGTTCCCCAGGTTTTAGACACACCTGTTTAGTTCAAAAGAGTGATCTGAGTGCTAAAACAAGATCAAAATGAAGTGGTCTGTATCTGAAGACGTGCTGTGTTGAAGGTGGGAGAAAATCTCTGAAGCCCTCATGGAGAAAGATATGGAGAACTTTAAAGTCCTAGTTGAAGAGGACACGGTAAAGACAACAAATCAGTTTGAGCAGGCTGGCTAGCTGGTGGGATCACTCAGTAAAAAAGGAATATGTGAGGAATAGCAGATGTAGAGGAGGCTTTGGTGGATTTGATTTTAGTAATGTTGAATGTGAGTTATCTGTGGGATAATCACGTGGAAATGCCCTTCACAGAAAGCCTAGAACTGCAGGTGTGGATTTGGGAGTCATTGTCTTTAAGTCAACTGTTACAGCAAAGGGTGAATATGAAATCCCCCAGGAGAATAGAGAAAGTAGAGAAGGAAATAGAGAAAGTAGGGATTCTTGTGATACTTGGTGTTCACGAAAATTGTAGTAAAAGTTTATCCAGAAATGACTAAAAACTCCACACTATCTAGTTCAGTTGTAGGTATAGCTTTCTCTAAATAATTTCCCTAAACAAGAGGTTACCTTATTAGCATTGATTTCCAATAAATCTACTTTGAAATGGAGCTGGAAGCTACATGTACTTGACATTTCTTACGTTCTCTGTTTTCTCTATCAACTACCTGGATGAACTTCAAGTCATTTAGAAATCAGTGACATGTACTTTATTTAACTCCCCGTATCAAAAAGATCAATATGACAATCTCTTTTATAGGTAGATATCTAGATGTTTTCAGAAAAAGAAATAAAATTCCACATAGAAGGCAGTTCCAGCAGATTATACTATGGGAAATTAGCACATGGTCTGTGCATGTGTAAAAGAAAAAACTAAACGTAAATGTTCAGGGATTTAAAAATACAATCACTGAAGTTGTGCATACTGCTATTGTAAAGGTCTTAAATATAAAGGTCAGTTCAGGAGGGACAATTTCATCGGAATTAAAAAAATCTCCCAAAGTATGTTTATATAATTTTATCTACATATAAGTTTTTCCTTGGTTTTACTGGCTAATTGCTTGTAGGTCATGGGTGATTGGTAGGGTGAAGGATGATACCCAAACAATTTTCTTTATCCTCTATGCTCTTTATTAATGTAGAGCATTAGATTGAATCATCATCATGGCCACTATTAGAATCCATTATTAACAATCGTAACTCATGAATGACACTTTGTGACACAATATGTACTTGCTCCTTAGAATTTACATAATACAGCATAGAAATTAGATCAACTTAATAGTAAACCCTCTGCTCTGCAATAATAATAACCATAATCATCATAATCATCTAGGGCATACTTCACAGAAAAATAATTTGAGTGTGAGTCTTCTTAGATTGCTTCAATACACATAAATGCCTGACTTTAAAAACCTTGTTTAATGCAGTTTAAAAGTGGCATGTTTTCTGTAAAAATTAGATTGAATTTCGGATAATCCATTCCATCAAAACTCAGTGAATTTCTTTGAAAAGATGAATTTTTACATACCTGAATCCAATCAGGATTTTTCAAATTGAGTAACGAATAGAGACACACATTAGATAAAAATACCTAACACTTATTAAATGCCTATAAGAGTTTTACATGCATTAACTTATTTGGTTTACACAACAAGCTATAAGATAACCTATTATCCCCATTTTACAGAAAAAAGAATTGAAATTAATGCACAATATATTAATGCAAGTAGGGAAACATCAATGAATCTCTTTAATTTGCATAATGTACATTAATTTGTACATTTAATATTTATTAACAATTATGATTTAAGAAACAAACAAGAAATTGACTCAGAAAATTTATCATGTAATAACTCTTATTTGTAGTGATACTTTGTTACCTGATGATAATACCATATATTAGTGAACTGTCTTATTATCTTCAATGCCCAGACATTCTTGTCTTTGGTTCTAATACTTCATTGCACATGATTAATAGGCCAACACAGCTTTCATTAAAATTCCAAATCTCAGGGCCTTAAGCAGCTTAAACTATTTAAATTTCAATAGAAAGTCGAGTGCTTCAGTTAAGCACAACAAATCTTAAAATCTAAATATAAACAAAATAAAATAAAAAGTCTAGAGTCTTAAAAGAAGAACTTTTTTTTTTTTTGCTTTGGCAATAAATGAAATGTTTTGCTGACTAACCTTAGGGATTCATTTCCTCAAACGAAAAAAAAAAATGGGCATGAACAGAACGAGGAAGAATGGTGTGATCCTGAAAACCCTTATGCACATCAGGGAAACAATGATTCCTATTTGATCTCAATAGCACAAGCAATGATTAAAATTTTTAAATACAATTTTTATGTTGCCCAGTAAATTGCTTAGAACACACACACACAATCACACACACACACACACACACACACACACACACACACACACACACAGTACAAGGTCAATTTATACAGAAAAAAATATCTGAATGATTTCAGGTGCCTGTGGCAATGTGAATTTATTACTGTGAAATCTATGAGCTATCTGGCCTGGCCCAGAGTTGTCCTCATATCCTTCCATGTGGTGTGGGTGCTAGGAGCCAAGGAAAAGATCAGAGGTCATTGTGCAGAACAGTTGGCCTCAGTCAGTGAGTTCCAAGTGTTCCCAGTTTTAATGGTCCAAGGACACACTTTGGGGAAGGCTGGGCTCTTTCACCTAACATGCAGGGATGCCCTTACCCCTGACTGGTAGGTTTAAAATCTTAACAAATTTACCAGGAAAAAGCCTTTCTCCTTTCTTGGAGATTCAGCACTAAATTCAGCATTTAACATCTCTTTCAGTTCTGTTTTTTGGGGGTTGGGGTGTAGGGGGGAAGTTACCAGAGATTGAACTCAGGGGCTTGACCACTGAGCCACATCCCCAGCCCTATTTTATATTTTATTTAGAAACAGGGTCTCACTGAGTTTATTGGTGCCTTGTTTTTGCTGAGGCTGTCTTTGAACTCACTATCCTCCTGCCTCAGCCTCCTGAGCTGCTGGGTTACAGGCGTGCACCACTGTGCCAGCTCTTTCAGTTCTTTTTATTTCACCTGTGCTCCTTCTAGCATAAAGGGGAAAGGGAAGACAAATTATTACCTTTTATGATATGTCAGAGCCTTCTAGTTATAAAATTCTTCAAAATAAAAAATTCTCTTTTCCATTTAGGATTTTAAAATTTCTTTTATTGGTAGTGGTTAGTTTTAATTCAAACCAATTTTGTTCCTATAGTGGGTCTAATTTAGTCCTAAGCCAGATCTACTAAGAAACCCAAAGAGGACAAGATCTGATCCCTGTCCTGCTGCGCCCCTCCCCTGACTCAGGCAATGGCAAGGCCCTACTGAGGTGGGTGGCGCAAGGCGTCCATCATCCAGAGGAGCGCAGTATGTTTTTTGGAATGGGCTGATTTTTTTTTCCTTTAGTAAGTATACTTTTGATTTTTAATATGACCATTAAGTATAAAGGAAAAATCATAACCTTCCCAATTAATGCAACTACTTCTAAAGCATAGATCTGTTTGCTCTAAATGCAATGATTCAGCTGTGGAGTGTAAATTGTTAATGTCTAAAGAAAAACTCCCTCTATTCCTGTCAAGAAAGTTTTTGAGAAATTAAATTAAAATCTAGAGAAGGAAAATTAATGTTAAGAACATAGATTAGTGCTTAGTACTGGGCAACTTGTTCTTGTTCCTGTGCACAATGGTTTGTGCTCTTACTTTTGTTTGATTACAAGAAATAACAAATCAACTACTTGTCGTAACCATGGCACCGGTTCCAGTCAGTAAGTCAAGAAAGAATAGTCAAGGTATAGGCCAATAGTTTGGGACATTTGTAACTATTATTAAAAGTTAACTAAGCAGAAACAGCTCAAAGCAAATCTCGAACTAAAAGTACAAATGCTTGCTTATGCATAAGCCAAGATACATTCTTCTATTCTAATTGTAGCTACGTAATATTTTGTTTTGTTTGAATAATGACTCCTGTTTTGTAACCACAAAGTACTGTAAGCCTGACAAAATAAAAAGTATATATGATCAACTTCACAAGTAAAGATTGAGATCAACGCCTTCACTTTAGTTTCTGTGTTGTTTCTCCACCCCCTCTTTCACCGACTCCTCACTATTCGTTCATCTCCTGAGACCCCCTGTTGGAGCTGGTCTCCCACACTGTCCTTCAACCAGCTTACAATCTAATGAGAAGATGAACTCAATATGTGCAGGAAACTTGGTAACAATTCTATGTAATCTACAAATAATCATTATTTTCCCTTAGTGTTTGCTTGGGCAGCTGTGGGAATGGAGCACTTAATACTTGCCAAAGCCCCTCATTCCATCTTGAATATGTGTTCCTCCAGGTCCTAGTTCGGCTTCTCAATTGTGTTCTAAACACTAGGGCAACACCTTGTGTAAATGTGAACTCAGTAAAGGTTTGAAGAATGAAGAAGGTCCGTCAAGTACATCCATGGAGCAGAGTTTTAAAAGATTCTTTAAAGACAATACTGTGTGGGACCTAAAGGATCTAACAGAGACTTGACAGAGGCGAGAGGACATTTCTGTTCAGTGGTTATGGTAAAGATATCTTGCTGTGAAAAATAAAGCCTCTATGGGCATAAGTGAGGCAGCATAGCCCAGTGGCTTCTGAGGAACTCAGTGTCTCCTGTCTCCTAAACATATCCCTTATGGAGACCATCAGCGCAGTTCCCACAGAACAAGCAGCTCTGCATCTTTCTTTCCCAATCAGTCATCTCAAAGTAAGGTGACGGAGAATGAAGTCACTTATGAGTGACCCCAAAATATAATATTTCTAAAAGACGGGGGTTGTGTATGAAGTAGATTACTCACAATCTTCAGGGGTTTATTACAGTTAATAAATTGCTTGCAATTCCCCTCCCCAAGCATCCATGTGTTGTAAGATAAGATGAAAACCCCTAGTTAGTGAATGAATACATTTCTAAACATAACTTCTTCTACAATAATGATTTTTATTTAAACAGATATTTTGGTAGGTCTATTGTTATGCTATATTGTATCATAAGGGGAATGTGTCCCTATACATTCTCCGTAAAATTATTCATTTCTGTACTGCTCATCAAAAGCAGAAGATTAACACTTAGCATTATCTATTGTTTACCATAAGTAATTTTCCACACACATCATCTCACATAAGGAATTTAGGCATCCCAGGGTTTCTGGTCATGTTTTGGGTTTTCTTCCAGTACTGGAGGCATCATGCTAAATCCCTCAGGTTTTGTGATAACCTCTGAAGTTATTTCTACTCTGGCAATACAAGTAGTATTGTGGAAACTTAGACACACATAGAAAAGGTGCTACAATAGGTCATTACATAAATGCTATCAAAATGGTAATGAAAATATGTACAATATTCTGTAATATGTTTTTAAGGTGTAGGTATATTCTGATTCTGGGGTAGTGTTTTTGAAAATTTTGATGGTAAATAAAGTACTTTCAAGCAACTCTCACAGAGAGGCGTAGATTTCTTGTTTTGGTGTGGCCCTTGCTGCTCTCCATACTAGGACCTGGGCTGCAAAGAAAGCTCTTGGTAAAACTGGCTGTTGGTCTCCATTCACCAAAAAACAGACCTGTTATTCTGAAAGTTGCCTGTCACATATCTGTGGCCTTATGAAGGAGCCAAAATCCTCTGATCTCTCACAATTCATTTTCCTGTGATGGACATTTATAGAAGTCTGGGTCCGACCTGTTGGGAATATTCATGGAGCCTTTAATCTGCAGCTGCTCTGGGACTCCTCAGTGTGCAAACACAACTCAAGGGCAACAGCTTGAGTTCAACTGCAACAATGGAGAGCAGTTAACCCGCTGTTGGATTCATTAATGTCTTGGCAATGACCTGTTCCCAGCATGCAGTGAGAAGATCAGCGTCCTCTCTCTTCTGGGATATGGGTGAGCGAAGTTCAGAGTGAGATTTCTGATAAGAAGTTGTGGGTGGCTGAAACCTCAAGACTGCCTTCCCTTCCCACTAGGGAGAGAAGGGCTCAGGGTTGGTGTACACTTATAGGGATGGATTTCGCACAGCATATGAAGTTTTTTCTTCATGTTACATACTTTGCCAGATGGATAGATATCAGAAGCCACAATATTAAAAGCATCCCTACTATCTTCAGCTGATCCACTCCTGCTAAGGGCTGATTCCTTACCAAACCCTGTATGAGTATGTACCCCTTAATTTTATGGTCCTGCTGATGCTCATGACCTGTTGAAGAAATTGTTTGCTATGGAGTTTAAAAGTAGGGGGGAAAAAGTGTCATCAAACACCTCTTTCAGGCACAGATGGAGAAAAGACAACAAGCTTGAAAGTCTTGTTGTATTTTACTGCACAAAAATAAAGTTTTAGATAAAGAGGTAAGTCTCTAAACCTTAAAATTTCCCATAATACAATGGGGTTTTCCTCATGCTTAGGAGAGACACATTAACAGTACTCCTAAAAGATCTTAGAATGATTAGACATCAGGGAAAGGGAAAGCTAAAGCACATTTGATGAAGCACTTCACACATTCCATGGTCGTCACAATAAAAGGAATGATAATGATGTGTTGTTAAGGGAGTGAGGAAATCAGAAGCTTTATTCACCACTCTTAATAATAAGGTAAGCTGGTTCCACTGGTCTGAAAATTATCTGGAACTTCTTCAGAAAGTTAAATATGGAGTTAACGATCCACCTCTTCCACTCCTACTTACAAACTCAAGATAAATAAAAAAGTTGTCCACCAATGATTTGTACATGAATGTTCATATAATGTTCATATAATGTATAATGTTCATATTATATATATGAATTTTATTCATATTAGTCAAAAAGTGAAAATGACCAGGAAGGTCTGTAATCTAGCTACTCAAGAAGCTGAGGCAGGAGGATCACAAAATCATGGACAACCTGGGCAAATTTACAAGACCCTGTCTCAAAACAAAATTTTTAAAAGGGTTGGGCTTTGGCTTAGTGGTAGAACATTGTTTAGTGTGCAGGAGGCTCTGGGTTCAATCTGCAGTACGAAACCCACACGGACACAAAGTAAAAATTACTATCCAGTGGGAAATGAACAAAGAAATGTGGCATTTTCATAAGATGGAAATCAGTCACAATAAGGAGGAATAAACTAAAATACTTATACAAGCTACAATATAACTGAAAATTGCAAACATCCTAAGTGAAAGGAGTCAGATCCAAAAGGCGTATATGGTATTACTTCATTAAATATGTCCACAGAAACTCGAGTGTATACATGTGTATTTCCACATGTGAAGGAGAAACACAGAAATGGTGTTTATTTAAAACTTAGAATCAAGATCCATTAGGAAAATTCAAGTCAATGTCACATTGCACATAGCACTTCAGTCACTAGTGTTGGCTAGAGCTGCAATATTGGAAAAAAGGAGATTGACTGCTTTGAGTATAGGCTTTTTTTGGAGAGAAAAGTAATAAAAATATTCTGAAACACCTGTAAATTAGAGAACCCAGGTGATGTCACAATGTGTAACATACTTATCACAGTGTGCTTCCCCTGGTTGGAGGGGCACCACAGTGGTCAAGAGACACTGTGTATGGAGAGAGTGCTCTTGTAATTGCTGCTGAAGAATTCACATATTTCTACAACTAAGACATTTCCTAGAATGAAACCATAATCTAGTTCTAATCTCACTATACAGGCTGTCTTCCAGCAAGCCTCCTCAGGGCACTCTGGACCTCGTTGCTTCTCGGGCTGTGAATGATGGGCTTCAACATGGGGGTCACCACACAGAAAAGCACAGAGACCAGGGTGTCCGTTTCCAGCCTTCTCTGGGCCTATCATAGTGGAAGTTGGCTGTTTTATAGAAGACCACCACAACAGTGAGGGGGGACACACATGTGGAGAAGGCCTTCCTCCTGCCCTGGGCAGAGTGAATCCCTAGGATGGCTGCCATGATGAGTGCGTAGGAGCATGCAGTGAAGAGGCAGGGGCTCAGGCCCATGGTGGCACTGACAACGTGGAGCACAGACTCGTTGACAGAGGTGTCTGACCAGGAGAGCTTCAGGAGCAATGGGGTGTCACAGAGAAAGTGGCTGATCTGGTGGGGCCCACACAGAGTGAGTGCGATGGCCAGCACCGTGTGTGTGACCAAATAAACCAGCCCACACAGCCAGGACCCAGTCACCAGGCTAACACAGACCTTCACACTCATGATGACTGGGTACTAAGGAGGACGTCAGGTGGACACACAGCAGTCATACTGGCCACACAGCCAGTAAGATGCCTTCTGTGCCAGCACTTGTCACCCAGAAGAAGATCTGGGAAAGGCAGCCCTCATAAGAAATGGCCTTTTTCTCCCAGAAGAAGTTCACCAGCAGTACTGGGAGGGTGGTGGATGTGTAGCAGACGTCCAAAAAGCTCAAATTGCTGAGGAAAAAGTACATTGGAGTGTGGAGAGCAGGACTGACCCTGGTGGCCACTATTATGAGCATGTTCCCAAAGAGAGTGGTCAGGTAAATGACCAGAAAGAGCAGGAAGAACCAGCTCTTTAGGTTGGAGTGGTTGGAAAATCCCAAGAAGATGAATTCAGTGACAAATGATTGATTGCTCATTTCCAATATTGTCATAGCTACAAAACAGAGAAAAAGAGACCATGATGAAAATAGACTGAGAGCACCCCAAACTGGCTTGTTAATCTGCAGCAACATGGCAAATAATATCGAATGAAAAGCAGCCTGGTGACTAATAACCTGTGGGACTTGTCTCAGAGAATCAGACCCATGGAGCCGCACTCATTTGCAGGGGTGATGGTGGGTGGGAGTAACCAGAGAATTGCTAGAAGCCAACAGAAAGCCATTCGACCTCATCATGGTGTGAAGTCATTTCTCACTGTCTCAGTAATCTCTGTCTCCTGTTGTCCTTTTATGTAAACATAAAATTTTTGGAGAAGTTCATTTTCATTGCAAATGTTAAGAAAAAAATTTACAAAGCAGAGTCATCATCTGCAGAAGCAGTCGGTGTTGCCTTCAGTGTTTTCCAATGTAGAGTTTTTCTCATTTTACATCAATCTTGATCTCTGTGTTCGGAAAGGCAGAAGTTAACTATTCCTGTACAATGCTGAAATTATCAGGGCCAGAGCAAAATAGAGGAAAGAAATTGATGAAGTGGGGTTGGACTGGCTATCTTAAGTATACAGGGAAGATCAGTGGAGTAGAAGGAGAATGAGAGGGTGGAGAGGTTTGGGAAGGGAGGAAATGTGGAAAGTCTTTACGCAGATCATGTTATGTGCACATGGAAGTCTAAAACAGGGGACTGCACCTTTATGTATATGTAGAAAGCACCAGTCAGAAATTAACAGATAAATGACCCAAAGAAAAATCAGTAGAGAAAGGAGAATGGGGGCGGAAAGAAGAGGGAGCTGAGGGGTGGGGACTGAATGGAGTAAATCAGATTCCATGCACGTAGGATCATTCCCAAATCAACCCAACTTCTATGTATAACTATTATGCTCTAATAAAATATTTAAGAAGATGACATGATCCTATCAGCAAAGAGTGAGATTTGAATTCTTCTTGACCTATTTGTATACCTTTAAATTCTTTCTTTTGTCCAATGGCTCTGGCAATTTCAAGGATGAAGTTGAACAGAAGTCTTGAAAGAGGGGCCACCCTGTCTGCTTCCAGTTTTTAGAGTGAATGCTTTCAACCTTTCTCCACTTAGAATGATGCTGCCTTGGGTTTAGCATAGATAGCTTTTACAATGCTCTTACAAAGTTCCTTCTGTCCCTAGTGTTTCTACTGTTTTGACAGGTAGGGGTGCTATATTTTGTTAAATTCTTTTTATGCATCTATTGAGATGATCAATAAACTTAAATCTCTTTTAAATAAACTTAATCTCTCCCCTTTGGCTAAACATTCAGATCATCTCCAGTCCTATAAATATTTTAATGAACATTTTCCTACATAAACATATGTGTCCATTTTGAATTATCTCTTCAGAATAAAATTTAAATCTGACATAAAAGAATTTGTTGTGCAGTTTCTATTTAAAACTAGCTCATGGGAGACATTATATTAAGTGAAATAAGCCAGACACATTAACAGAAATAGCAGTTTTTCACTTCTTTGTGGAAGCTAAAATGTTGATCTCAGAGAAGTAGGGAGTAGAGCGGTGGTTATTGGAGCCTGGGAGAGAATCACAAAAACCATTGTGAGTCTGATTTCTCAAAGACACATGTGAAGGACTGCCTGAAACATGCCCTCTGAGTGTGGTCTTTAAAAAAAATAAGAGTGGACTTCTAACAGGCTCCTCAGAAAATCTCTCTTCTCTCCTCTGTGGCCAGCAGGAGGTACATGGGTCTGGCTGCATAGGAGCTAGCTGTGGTGTGCAAATGGGCAGGACCAGGACGGCTGGAGAATCTCAATAATCACTAGTAGATCACATTCTAGGTGAGGGCAGGCTGAAAACAGGCCATCCAGAAGGAAATGGCTTGAGCTCTGAAAATGACAGTATCTGTGGATTAAAGAAATGGTTGTGGGTCCAATCCACTCATAACACCTACTCCCTGGGTGAGTCCACGGTTGCCACATTTACCACAGGCCTGACCATAACAACCCGGAGGGGGAGATGCACTCTGTCCTCCTGGATTGGAGGTTTGGTCTGGGGCCAGCTGACTCATTGCTGCGGGCCTGAGATGAGGTGGGAAACCGAGGTGGAAGGGAACAATTGGGGGAGCGTCCCTAGCTAATGACAGCCATAAGGTTGGGGCGGGGGAGGCAAAAGGAGGAGACAGTTCACAGGGGACAAGACGTGTTTTCCCAGGGCATGTCCCCAGCCACACTCCACCTGCCCACACTTCTCTCAGTACAGTGGGCCTTTCAGATAATTAACCCACAAAATGGATGGATTCACAGATTAGGTCACAAGTCTCACAGTCTAATCATTTCACCTCTAAACACTGCTACTGTTGCTGACCCTGAGCTTTTGGTGGGGTTATACCTTATTTCTAAGCCATAATAGTCTCTACAGTCCGTGTGCTTTGGTTAGAATACCTTTATGTAGTCTGGGAGAGTAATCGGGTGCCAAAATAAGATTAATAGGAAATATCTGGTAATTGAGGATGTGACATTTGGAGCTTGGGGAAAAGCTCTGAAGAGGAGCCCTGTGTGGAGTACTTTAAAGTCCTGGTGACGAGGACACAAGAGGGCACCTGGTCTGTGGGGTATCTGAGTGGCAGTGGGATCACTCATTAAAACTTAAAAAAAATGAGAAGAAGCATGTCTGGGGAGAGGAAAGGCGGAAAGGAGGTTGGGCCTGGAGTCTGGGTACCTGCGAGGTATCTGCAAGAAGATTCCAGAAGGCAGCGTGACAGGTTTCCAGGAGATAGGCCTGGGAGTCATGGCTTAGAGTGACTGTGGAAGTCACAGGTGCTCACAAAGCCAAAAGAGAGTAGGGTGAGAAGAGAGGGCCTGATGGACTGTGCAAAAAAGAAGGTGTCCAGAAGGAGGCTCACCAGCTATCAGCAATCATTCTGCACCAAAGTGTCAAAGCTCTGCTCTCTGTACCAAGCCTTCTGCACCCCAGTCTAAAACCTCTGCTCCCTATAACACTCCTTCTGAACCCCAGTCTCCAACCCCTGCTCCCTGCAACAATCCTTCTCCACCCCAGTCTCCAAGTTCTAGTCTCTGAAACACTCTTTCTGCACCCCAGTCTTGAACATCAGCTCTCTACAACAGTCTTTCTGCACCTCAGTCTGAAAACTCTGATTTCTGCAACAATCATTCTGCACCCCAGTATCTAACATCTGCTCTCTTTAACAGTCCTTCTGCACCTCAGTCTCCAAACTGTGCTCTCTATAATATCCTTCGGCACAACAGTCTCCAAACTGTGATATCTGTAACAGGCCTTCTTCACCCCAGTCTCCAACCTCTGCTTTCTGCAAGAATCCTTCTGCACTCCAGTCTCCAAGTTCTGCTCTCTGAAAGAGTCCTTCTGCACCCCACTCTCGGACATCTGCTCTCTCCAACAGTCCTTCTGCAACGAAGTCTGAAAACTCTTCTCTCTGCAACAATCATTCTGCAACACAGTCTCCAAACTCTGCTCTCTGTAACAGTCCTTCTGCACCTCAGTCTCCAAACTCTGCTATCTATAACGTCCTTCTGCACCCCAGTCTATAAACTGTGCTATCTCTAACAGTCCTTCTGTACCCCAGTTTGCAACATCTGCTCTCTGAAGCAGGTCTTCAGCACCCCAGTCTCCAACATCTGCTCTCTGTAACAGGCCTTCTTTACCCCAGTCTCCAATCTCTGCTCACTGCAACATTTCTTCTACACCCTAGTCTCCAAACTGCGCTCTCTGTAACGGTCTTTCTGACCCCAGTCTCCAACCTCTGCTCTCTGTAACGATCCTTCTGCACCTCAGTCTTTAACCTATGCTGTCTGCAATGATCCTTCTGCACCTCAGTTTCCAACCTCTGCTCTCTGCAACGATCCTTCTGCAGCACAGATTCTAATCTCTGCTCTCTGTCACAGTGCTTCTAAACCTCAGTCTCCAACCTCTTCTCTCTGTACAAATCCTTCTGCACCTCAGTCTCCAAAATCTGCTCTCTGTAACAGTCCTTCTGCACCTCAGTATCCAAACTCTGCTCTCTGTAATGGTCCTTCTGAAACCCAGTATCCAATCTATGCTATCTGTAACAATCATTCTGCACCTCTGTCTCCAAAGTCTGCTCTCTGTAACAGTCCTTCTGTACCGCAGTCTAAAATCTCTTCTCTCTATAACGGTACTTCTGCACCCCAATTGCCAACCTCTGCTTTCTGAAACAGTCCTTCTATACCTGAGACTCCAACCTCTGCTCTCTGTAACAGTCCTTCTAAGCCTCAATCTGAAACCTCTGCTCTCTGCATCAAACCTTCTAAACCCCAGTCTCCAAATTTTGTATCTGTAACAATCCTTCTGCACCCCAGTCTCAAAAATCTGCTCTCTGTAACAGGTCTTCTAAAACTCAGTCGCCAAAGTCTGCTCTCTGTAACAGGCCTTCTGCACCCCAGTCTCCAAACTCTTCTCTCTGCAACGATTCTCCTGCACCTCAGTCTCCAACCTTTGCTCTCTCAAACATCTGCTCTATGTAAGATTATTCTGCACCCCGTTCTTTTAACTTTGCTCTCTGTAATAGTCATTCTACACCTCAGTCTCCAACCTCATCTCTCTGAAACGGCCCTTCTGAATTCCAGTATTCAACATCTGTTCTATGAAGCAGTCTTTCTGCACCCCAGTCTCCAAACTCTACTTTCCGTATCAGTTATTCTGCACCCCAGTCTAAAACCTATGCTCTCTGTAACAGTCCTTCTGCACCTCAGTCTCCAAAATCTGCTCTCTACAACAGTCCTTCTGCACCCCAGTCTCCAACATCTGTTCTGTGCAAAAGTCCTTCTACACACCAGTCTCCAACATCTGCTCTCTGCTACGATCCTTCTGCACCCGAGTCTCCAACCTCTGCTCTCTTCAAAATTTTTTCTGCACCCCAGTCTCCAACCTGTGCTCTCTGTAACTATCCTACTGCACCCCGGTCTCCAAACTCTGCTCTCTGTAGCGATCCTTCTGCACCTCAGTCTCCAACATCTTCTCTCTGCAACGATCCTTCTGCACCCCAGTCTCCAACGTAGGTTCTCTGCAACAGTCCTTCTGACCCCAGTCTCCAGCCTCTGCTCTCTGTAACATCCTTCTGCACCCCAGTTTTCAAACTCTGCTCTAGGTGACATTCCTTCTGCACCTCACTCTCCACCCTCTTCTCTTTGTAACAGTACTTCTGTACCGCAGTTTCCATTCTCTGCTCACTGCAACATATCTTCTGCACCCCAGTCTCCAAACTTTGCTCTCTGTTACTCTTTTACTGACCCTTGTCTCCAACCTCTGCTCTCTGTAACAATCCTTCTGCACCTCAGTTTCCAACCTCTGCTCTCTGCAATGATCCTTCTGCACCACGGTTTCCAACCTCTGCACACTGTAACAGTCCTTCTACACCTAGTCTCCAAACACTTCTCTCTGTACCAATCCTGCTGCACCTCAGTCTCCAACCTCTGCTCACTGTAACAGTCCTTCTGCACCTCAGGCTCCAAACTCTGCTGTCTGTAACAGGCTTACTGCACCCCAGTCTCCATCCTCTGCTCTCTGTAACAGTTCTTCTGCAAGCCAATCTCGAATCTCTGTTCTGTAACAGTCTTTCTGCACCCCACTCTCCTAACTCTTTTCTCTGCAACGATCCTTCTGAAACTCAGTCTCCATCTTTTGCTCTCTGCAACAGTCCTTCTGCACCCCAGTCTCCAGATTCTGCTCTCTGTAAGATCCTTTAGCATCCCTTGCTCCAACACTTTCTCTCTGTAACAGTCCTTTCGCAACCCAGTATCCAACCTCTGCTCTCTCTAAAAGTTTTTCTGCACCTCAGTCACCAAATTTTGCTCTTTGTAATGGTCCTCCTGCACCTCAGTCTCCAACATCTGCTCTCTGTAACAGTCCTTCTACACCCTAGTCTCCAACATCTGCTCCCTACAGTGGTCCTTCCACACCAAAGTTTCCAAACTCTGCTCTTTCTAACAGTCCTTCTGTACCGCAGTCTCCAACCTCTTCTCTCTTTAAAAGTCCTTTTAAGCCTCAGTCTGAAACCTCTGCTGTCTGCAACAATCGTTCTGCACCCCAGTCTCCAAACTGTGCTATCTGAAACAATCTTTCTGCACCCCAGTCTCCAACCTCTGCTCTCTGTAACAGGTCTTCTGCACCCCAGTCTCCAACCTCTTCTCTCTGCAACGATCCTTGTTAACCTCACCCCCAACCTCTGCTCTCTGAAACAATCCTTCTAAACCGCAGTCTCCAACCTCTGCTCTCTGCAATGATCCTTCTGCATTCCAGTCTCCAACAACTTCTCTCTACAACAGTCCTTCTGCACCCCAGTATCCAACCTCTGCTCTCTGCTACAGTACTTAGCACCCCAGTCTCCAACCTCTGCTCTCTGCAACATTTCTTCTGAACCCAAGTCTCCAACCTGTGCTCTCTGTAACTGTTCTGCTGCACCCAGGTCTCCAATCTCTGATCTGATCCTTCTGCACCTCATTCTCAAACCTCTGCTCTCTGCAACTATCCTTCTGCACCCCAGTCTCTATCCTCTGCTCTCTGTAAAAATCCTTTTGCAGCCCAGTCTCCAAACTCTTCTCTCTGTAAACGTCCTTCTGCACTTAAGTCTCCAAGTTCTGCAATCTGTAACAGTCCTTCTGCACCCAAGTCTCAAACCTCTGCACTCAGAAATGATCTTTCTGCACCTCAGTCTCCAACCTCTGCTCTCTTTAATAGTCCTTCTTCACCCAGTTTCCAACATCTGCTCTCTGCAATAATCCGTCTTTTCCACAGACTCCAACCTCTGCTCTCTGCAATGGTCCTTCTACATCCCAGTTTCCAAAATCTGCTCTCTGTAACAGTCCTTCTGCACCTCAGTCTCCAAACTCTGCTCTCGGAAACAGTCCTTCTGGACCTCTGTCTCCAACCTCTACTCTCAGTAACAGTTCTTCTGCACCCCAGTCTCCAAACTCTGCTTTCTGTAACACTCCTTCTGCACCCCAGTCTCCACCCTCTACTCTCTGTAAAAGTCCTTCTGAACCTCAGTCTCCAACCTCTGCTCTCTGTGAGATTCTTCTGTAACCCATTCTCCAAACTCTGCTTTCTATAACAGTCTTCTGCAACGCAGTCTCAGAACTCTGATCTCTGTAACAGGCCTTCTGCACCCCAGTCTTCAAACTCTGCTCACTGTAACAGGCCTTCTGCACCCCAGTCTCTAAACTGTGCTCTCTGCAACGATCTATCTGCACCCCAGGCTCCAAACTCTGCTCTCTGTAACAGTTTTTCTCTACCCCAGGATCCAACTTCTGCTCTCTGAAACAGTCCTTCTGCACCTCAGTCTGAAAACTCGGCTCTCTGCAAAAATTTTTCTGCACCTGAGTTTCCAAACTTTGCTCTCTGTAACAGTCTTTCTGAACCTCAGTCTACAAAATGCTTTCTGTAAGATCCTTCTGCAGCCCAGTCTCGATATTGTGCTATCTTAAATAGTCCTTCTGCACCCAAGTCTCCAAACTCCGCTCTCTGTAAAAGGTGTTCTTCACCCCAGTCCCAATCTCTCCTCTCTGTAACAGGCCTTCTGCACCCCAGTCTCCAACCTCTTCTCTCTTCAAAGATCCTTCTTCACCTCAGTCTTCAACCTCTGCTCTCTTCAACGGTCTTTCTGCACCCCAGTCTCCAACCTCTGCTCTCTGTAACAATCCTTCTGCACCTCACTCTCCAACCTCTGCTCTCTGCAACGGTTCTTCTGCACCCCAGTCTCCAACCTCTGCTCTCTGCAACAGTCTTTTTGCACCCCAGTCTCCAAACTCTGCTTTCTGCTAAAGTACTTCTACACCTCAGTCTCCAACATCTGCTCTCTGTATCAGTCATTTTCCACCCTAGTAACCATAATCTGCTCTGTTTAACGATCCTTCTGCACCTTAGTTTCCAACCTCTGCTCAATGCAACGATCATTCTGCACCCCAGTCTCCAACCTCTGATCTCTATCTGTCCTTCTGCACCTCAGTTTCCAAACTCTGCTCTCTGCAAAAGTCCTTATACACCCAAGTCTCCAAACTCTGCTTTCTGCAACATTTCTTCTGCACCCCAGTCTCCAACTTGTGCTCTCTGTAACAGTCCTTCTGCATCCCAGTCTCCAACATCTGCTCTCTGCAACGACCCTTCTTCTACTCAGTCTACAAACTCTGCTCTCTGTAAAAGTCCTTTTGTATCGCATTCTCCAACCTCTTCTCTTTGTAACAGTCCATCTGCTCCCCAATTGCCAAACTCTGCGTTCTGAAACAGTCCTTCTGCACCCAAAACTCTTCTCTCGGCAACGATCTTTCTACACCTCAGTCTCCAAACTCTGCTCTCTGTAGAAGTCCTTCTGCACCTCAGTCTGCATCCTTTGCTCTCTGTAATTGTCCTTCTGCACCCCAGTCTCCAATCTCTGCTCTCTGTAACAATCCTTCTGCACCCCAGTATCCAAAATCTGCTCTCTGCAAAGGTCCTTCTACACTGCGTCTACAAACTCTGCTCTGTAACAGTCCTTCTGTACGGCAGTCTCCAAGCTCTTCTCTCTATAACGGTCCTTCTACACCCCATTGTACAACCTCTGCTCTCTGTAACAGTTCTTCAAAGCCTCAGTCTGAAACTTCTGCTTTCTGCAACAATCCTTCTAAACAACAGTCTCCAAACTGTGCTATTTGTAACAATCCTTCTGCACCCCAATCTCCAACATCTGCTCTCTGTAACAGGTTTTCTGCAACCCAGTCTCCAAACTCGGCTCTCTGTAAGAGGTCTTCTGCACCCCAGTCTCCAACCTCTGCTCTCTACAACGATCCTTGTGCATCCCAGTCTCCAACATCTGCTCTCTGTAAGATCCTTCTGCACCCCGTTCTCCAAACTTTGCTCTCTGTAACAGTCATTCTGTACCTCAGTCTACAACCTTATCTCTCTGCAACGGCACTTGTGCACCCCAGTATCCAACCTCTGTTTTCTGCAGCTGTCCTTCTGCATCCCAGGCTACAAACTCTGCTCTCTGTAACAGTTCTTCAGCACCCCAGTCTCCACACTCTCCTTACCGTATCAGTTATTCTGCACCCCAGTCTAAAAACTCTGCTCTCTGTAACAGTCCTTCTGCACCTCAGTCTCCAACCTCTGCTCTCTGCAACAGTTTTTCTGCACACCAGTCTCTAACCTCTGCTCTCTGCAAACGTCTTATTATACTCCAGTATACAACATCTGGTCTCTGCAACGATCCTTCTGCATCCCAGTCTCCAACGTCTGCTCTCTGCAACAGTCCTTCTATACCCCAGTCTCCAACCTCTGCTCTCTGCTACAGTCCTTCTGAACCCCAGTCTCCAAACTCTAATCTCTGCAACAGTCTTTCTGCACCCCAGTCTCCAACTTCTTTTCTCTGTAACAATTTTTCTGCACATCAGTCCTCAAACTCTGGTCTCTGCAATCGTCCTTCTGCACACAATTTTTGAACCTCTTCTCTCTGTAACAATCATTTTGCACCCCAGTCTCCAACCTCTGCTCTCTGCAACGATCCTTTTGCAACCCAGTCTCAAACCTCAGCTCTCTGCAAAAGTCTTTCTGCACCCCAGTCTCCAACATCTGCTCTCTGAAACAGTCCTTCTTCACCTCAGTCTGAAAACTCTGCTCTGTGCAATGATCCTTCTGCACCCAAGTCTACAAACTCTGCTTTCTGTATCAGTCCTTCTTCATCTCACCTCTCAACAGTCCTTCTGTACTTCATGTCACCTCTCAACAGTCCTTCTGTACTGCAGTCTCCAAACTCTGCTCTCTGCAACGGTCCTTCTGCACCCCATTCTCCAACCTCTGTTGTCTGCAAGAGTCCTTAAGCACCTCAGTCTCCAAAATCTGCTCAATGCAACAATCCTTTTGAAACTTAGTCTCCGAATTCTGCTCTCTGCAACAGTTCTTCTGCACCCCAGTATCCAACATCTACTCTCTGAAACAGTCCTTCTCCACCCCAGTCTCCAAACTCTGCTATCTGTAACATTCCTTCTGTACTGCTATCTCCAACCTCTTCTCTCTGTAAGGATTTTTCTGCACCCCAGTCTCCAACATCGACTTTCTGTATCAGTCCTTCTGCACCCCAGTCTCCAACCTCTGCTCTCTGTAACAGTCCTTCTGTACCTCAGTCTCCAAACTCTGCTCTCTTCAAAAGTTTTTCTGCACCCCAGTCTCCAAACTCTACTGCCTGCAAAAGTCCTTCTACACCCCAGTGTCCAACCTCTGCTATCTGCAACAGTTCTTCTGCACCCCAGTCTACAAAATCTGCTCTCTTTAACAATCCTTCTGTACCTCAGTCTCCAACCTCTACTCTCTTTAACAGTTCTTTTGCATCTCAGTCTCCAAACTCTGCTCTCTGCAACAGTCCTTGAGAACCGCTGTCTCATATTCTTGTCCCTGCATCAGTCTTTCTACACCCCAGTCTCCAACCTCTGCTATCTTCAACAGTCCTTCTGCACCTTAGTCTCCAACCTCTGCTCTCTGCAACGAACCTAATTCACCCCAGTCTCCAACATCTGCTCTCTGCAACAGTCCTTCTGCACCTCAGTCTGAAAACGCTGCTCCCTGCAACGATCCTTCTGCACCTCAGTTCCCAAACTCTGATCTCTGCAATGATCCTTCTGAACCCCAGTATCCAACCTCTGCTCTCTGTAACAATCCTTCTGCACCCCATCTCCAACATCTGCTCTCTGAAAAAGTCCTTCTGCAACCCAGTCTCCAAACTCTTCACTCTGAAACAGTCATTATCCACTCCAGTCTCCAACATCTGCACTCTGTAACAGTCCTCCTGTAGTGTAGTCTCCAAAATCTGCTCTCTGTAACGGTCCTTCTGAACCCCAGTCTCTAACCTCTGCTTTCTGTATCAGTCCATCTGCACCCCAGTCTCCAACCTCTGCTCTCTGTAACAGTCCTTCTGCACCTCAGTCTCCAAACTTTGCTGTCTGCAACAGTCCTTCTGCAACAAAGTCTCAAACCTCTGCTCCGTAAAACAGTCCTTCTGCACCCCTTCTCCAAACTCTGTTCTCTGTAACAGTCGTTCTGCACACCAGTATCAATACTCTGCTCTCCCCAACGATCCTTCTGCACCCCAGTCTCCTTCCTCGGCTCTCTGTAACAGTCCTTCTCCACCCCAGTCTCCAAACTCTGCTCTCTGTAACAGTCCTCCTGTAGTGCACTCTCAAAAATCTGCTCTTTGTAACCGTCCTTTTGCACCCCAGTCTCCAAACTCTGCTCTCTTCAACAGTCCTTCTGCACCTCAATGGGAACCTGTGCTATCCGCTACAGTCCTTATACACCCCAGTGTCCAGCGTCTGCTCTCTGCAACACACCCTCTGCAACCCAGTCTTCAAACTCTGCTCTCCTTAACAATCCTTCTGCACCTCAGTCTCCAACCTCTGCTCTCTGCAATGATCCTTCTGCAACTCAGACTTCAAAAACTACTCTCTGTAAATGTACTTCTGAACCCATTGTCCAAACTCTGCTCTCCGTAACGGGACTTCTGCACCCCAGTCTCCAAACTCTGTTCTTTATAACAATCCTTCTGCACCCCAGTAGCAAAATTTTGCTCTCTACAACAATCCTTCTGCACCCTAGTCTCCAATCTCTGCTCTCTGTAACAGGCATTTGCACACAAATCTCCCACCTCTACTCTCTGTAACAGTCCTCTTTCACCTCAGTCTGCAACCTCTGCTCTCTTCAACAGTCCTTTTGCACCTCAGTCTCCAAACTCAGTTATCTGCATCGATTCTTCTGAACCTCAGTCTCGAAACTCTACTCTCTGTTACAGTCCTTCTGCACCCCGGTCTCAAACCTCTGCTGTATGCAAAGATCCTTCTGCACAACAGTCTCAAAACTCTGCTCTCTGTAAAAATCCTTCTGAACCCAGTCTCCAACCTCTGCTCTCTGCAATGATCCTTTTGCACCACAGTCTCCAACCTCTGCTCTCTGCAAAAGTCCTTCTGCGACCCAGTCTCCAACCTCTGCTCTCTGTAACAGTCCTACTGTACCTCAGTCTCCAAACTCTGCTCTCTGAAAAGTCTTTCTGCACCCCAGTCTCCAACCTCTGCTGCCTGCAAAAGTCCTTCTACACCCCAGTCTCCAACCTCTGCTATCTGCAACAGTCCTTCTGCGCCCCAGTCTCCAACATCTTCTCTCTGTAACAATCCTTCTGTATCTCAGTCTCCAACCTCTACTCTCTGTAACAGTCTTTCTGCATCTCAGTCTTCAAACTCTGCCATCAGCAACAATCCTTCAGAACTGCTGTCTCAAATTCTTGTCCCTGCAACAGCTTTTCTACACCCCAGTCTCCAATCTCTGTTATCTGCAACAGTCTTTCTGCACCTCAGTCTCCAACATCTGGTCTCTGTAAGATCCTTCTGCAACCCAGTCTGTAAACTCTGCCCTCTGTAACCGTCCTTCTGCACCCCTTGTCCAACCTCTCTTCTTGTAAAAGTCATTTTGCACCCCGGTCTCAAACCTCTGCTCACTACAACGATTCTTTTGCACCCCAGTCTCCAACCTCTGCTCTTTGTAAAAGTCTTCTGCACCCCAGTCTCCAATATCTGCTCTATGCAACAGTCCTTCTGCACCTCAGTCTGAAAACTCTGTTCACTGCAATGATCATTCTGCAACCCAGTCTCCAACATCTCCTCTCTGTAACAGTCCTTCTGCATCTCAGTCTTTAAACTCTGCCCTCTGAAACAATCCTTCAGAACCGCCTTCTCAAATTCTTGTCCCTGCAACAGTTTTTCTACAGCCCAGTCTCCAATCTCTGCTATCTGCAACAGTCCTTCTGGACCTCAGTCTCCAACATCTGGTCTCTGTAAGATTTTTCTGCATCCCAGTCTGTAAACTCTGCCCTCTGTAACCGTCCTTCTGCACCCCTTGTCCAAACTCTGTTCTTGTAACAGTCCTTTTGCACCCCGGTCTCAAACCTCTGCTCGCTACAACGATTATTCTGCACCCCAGTCTCCAACCTCTGCTCTTTGGAAAAGTCTTCTGCACCCCAGTCTCCAATATCTGCTCTCTGCAACAGTCCTTCTGCACCTCAGTCTGAAAACTCTGTTCACTGCAAGGATCATTCTGCAACCCAGTCTCCAACATCTCCTCTCTGTAACAGTCCTGCTGAACCACAGTCTCCTAACTCTGCTCTCTGTAAGATCCTTCTGCAACCCTGTCTCCAAATTCTGCTGTCTGTAGCAGTCCTTCTGCACCACAGTCTCCAACCTCTGCTCTGTGTATCAGGCCTTTTGCACCCCGTTCTCCAACTTCTTCTCTCTGCAACAGTCCTTCTGCACCGGAGACTCCAAACTCTGCTTTCTGTATCAGTCCATCTGCACCCCAATCTTTAAACTCTGCTCTCTGTAACAGTCCTTCTGCACCTCAGTCTACAAACTCTGCTCTCTGCAACAGTCCTTCTGCAACCCAGTCTCCAACATCTGCTTCCCACAACAGTCCTTCTGCACAAAAGTCTCAAAACTCTGTCTCTGTAACAGTCCTACATAAAGGCAGTCTAGAACCTCCACTCTCTGCAACAGTTCTTCTGCACCCAAATCTCAAACCTGTGCTCTCGGCAACAGTTCTTCTAAACCTCATTTCCAGCCTCTGCTCTCTGCAGCAGTCCCTCTGCAACCCAATCTCCAAACTCCGCTCTGTATAACGGTCCTTCTGCACCTCATTCTCCAAACTCTACTCTCTGTAAAACTACTTCTGCACCCCTTCAACAAACGCTGCTCTCTGTAACAGGCCTTCTGCACCCCACTCTCCGACATCTTTTCTCTATAACAATCCTTCTGCACCACAGTGTCCAACCTCTGCTCTCTACAACTATCCTTCTGCACCCCAGTCTCCAACCACTGCTCTCTGCAACAGTCCTTCTGCACCCCATTCTCCAACATGTGCTCTCTGCAAAATTCTTCTGCACCTCAGTTTGAAAACTCTGTTCTCTGAAACGATCCTTCTGCACCCTAGTCTCCAACCTCTGCTCTCTGTAATAGTCCTTCTACACCTTGGTCTACAACCTCTGCTCTCTGTAAGATTCCTGTGCAACCTTTTCTAAAAACTCTGCTCTCTATAACAGTTCTTCTGCACCCCAGTCTCCAACCACTGCTCTCTGTAACAGTCCTTTTGCACCTCAGTCTAAAAACTCTGCTCTCTGAAAAAGTCCTTCTACACCCCATTCTCTAACCTCTGTTCTCTGCAACAGTCCTTCTGAACAACAGTCTCCAAACTCTACTATCTGCAACAGTCCTTCTGTACCCTAGTCTCCAACTTCTGCTCTCTGTAACGGTCCTTCTGTACAGCAGTCTACAAACTCTGCGCTCTCTAACGGTCTTTCTGAACCCCAGTCTCCAACCTCTTCTCTCTGTATCAGTACTTCTGCACCTCAGTCTCTAAACGCTGCTCTCTGTAACATTCCTTCTGCACCGCAGTCTCCAAACTCTGCTCTTTGCGACAGTTCTTCTGCACCCCAGTCTCCAACCTGTGCTCTCTACAACAGTTCTTCTGCACCCCAGTCTCCAACCTCTGCACTCTGAAACAGTCCTTCTCAACCCCAGTCTCCAAACTCAGCTCTCTGTAACAGGCTTCTTGTACTGCGGTCTTCAAATTCTGCTCTCTGTAAGTTTCCTTATGCACCACAGTCTCCAACCTCTGCTTGCTCTATCAGTCCTTCTGCACCCCAGTCTTCAACCTGTGCTCTCTTTAACAGTCCTTCTGCATCTCAGTCTTCAAACTTTGCTCTCTGCAACATTCCTTCTGCACCCAATCTCCAAACTCTGCTCCCTCCAACAGTCCTTTTACAACCAAACTCCAACCTCTACTATCTGCAGTAGTCCTTCTGCACCCCATGCTCCAACATCTTCTCTCTGTAACAATCCTTCTGCACCTCAGTCTCCAACCTCTACTCTCTGTAACAGTCGTTCTGCACCGCAGTCTCCAATCTCTGATCTGTGTAAAATCTTTCTGTAACCCAGTCTCCAAACTCTTCCCTCTGAAACAGTCCTTCTGCACTCTTTCTCCAAACTCTTCTCTCTGTAACAGGCCTTCTGCACCCAGTCTCCAACCTCTTTTCTGTAACAGTCCTTCTGCACCCCAGTCTCAAACCTCTGCTCTCTACAACGATCTTTTTTCACCCCAGACTCCAACGTCTACTCTCTGCTACAGTCCTTCTGCACCCAAGACTCCCACAACTGCTCTCTGCAACTGTCCTTCTGCACCTCAGTCTGAAAACTCTGTGCTCTGAAATGATCTTTTTGCACCCCAGTCTCCAAACTCTGCTCTCTGTAACAGTCCTGTTGCACCTCAGTCTCAAAACTCTGCTCTCTTTAAGATTTTTCTGCACCCTGTCTCCAAACTCTGCTCTCTGTAACAGTCATTCTGCACGCCAGTCTCCAACCTCTTCTCTCTGTATCAGACGTTTTGAACCCATATCTACAAACTCTACTCTCAATAACTGTCCTTCTGAACCTCAGTCTTCAAATTCTGCTCTCTGCAAAAATCTTCTGCACCTCAGTCTCCAAGCTCTGCTCTCTGCAACGATCTTTCTGCACCTCTGTCTTTATAGTCTGCTCTCTGCAACACTCCTTCTGCACCCCATTTTCCAACCTCTGCTCTCTTTTAGATCCTTCTGCACACCAGTTTCCAAACTCTGTTCTCTACAACATTCCTTCTCCATCCCAGTCTCCAACCTCTTTTTCAGCAACGATCCTGTAGCACCCCAGTCTCCAACTTCTGTTCTCTACAAAAGCCTTCTGCTCCCCAGTCCCCAAACTATGCTCTGTGTAACAGTCCTTCTGTACTGCAATCTCCAAACTCTGCTCTCTGTAATGGTTCTTCGGCACCCCAGTCTCCAAACTCTGTTGTCTGTAGCAGAACTTCTGCACCCCAGTCTCCAAACTCTGCTCTCTGTAACAGGCCTTCTGCAGCCCAGTCTCCAAACCCTTCTCTCTGAAACGATCCTTCTGCACCCTAGTGTCAAACCTCTGCTCCTTGCAACAGTTTGTCTGCACCCCAGTCTCTAACCTCTGCTCTTTGTAAGATCCTTCTGCACCACAGTATCCAAACTCTGCTCTCTGAAAGAGTCCTTCTGCACTCCAGTCTCCAAGCTCTACTCTCTGCAACAGTCAATTTGAACCCCAGTCTCCAAACCCTGCTCTCTATAAGATCTATCTGAACCCCAGTATCCAACCTCTGCTCTCTGTAACAGTCCTTCTGCACCCCAGTCTCCAAACTCTGCTCTCTGCAAGATCCTTCTAGACACTAGTCTCCAACCTCTGCTCTCTGCAACAGTCCTTCTGCACCCCAGTCTCCAACCTCTTCCCTCTGTAACAGTTTTTCTATACCACAGTCTCCAAACTCCGGTATCTGTAACGGATCTTCTGCACCCCAATTTCAAACCTCTGCTTTCTGTAACAGTCCTTCTGCACCTCAGTCTCCAAACTCTGCTCCCTGCAGCATGACTTCTGCACCCCAGTCTTCAAAATCTGCTCTCTCCAAGGATCCTTCTGCACCCCAGTTTCCAACCACTGCTCTCTTCAATGATCCTACTGCAGCCGAGTCTCCAACCTCTGATCTCTGCAACAGTCCTTCTGCACCCCAGTCTCCAAATTCTGCTTTTTTTAAGACCAATCTGAACCCTAGTCTCCAAAGTCTGCTCTCTGCAACAGTCCTTCAGCACCACAGTCTCCAACCTCTGCTCTCTGTAACAGTCCTTCTGCAGCCCAGTCTCCAAACTCTGCTCTCTATAAGATTCTTTTTTCACAGCAGACTCCAAACTCTGGTCTCTGCAACAGTCCTTCTGCACTCCAGTCTCAAAACTCTGCTCTCTGCAACACTCCTTCTGCACTCCAGTCTCCAAACTCTGCTCTCTACAACAGTCCTTCTGCACTCCAGTCTCAAACGTCTGCTCTGTGCAACAGTCCTTCTGCACCCTAGTCTCCAAACTTTGCTCTCTGCAACGATGATTCTGGACCCCAGTATCCAACCTCTGGTCTCTCTAACAATTCTTCTGCACAACAGTCTCCAAACTCTGCTCTTTGTAAGATCCTTCTGCACTCCAGTTTCCAAACTCTGCTCTCTGTAACATTCCTTCTCCACTCCAGTCTTTAACCTCTGTTTTCTGCAAGTTTCCTGCGGCACCCCAGTCTCCGAACTCTGTCCTCTGCAACAGTCCTTTTGCTTTCCAGTCTCCAACCTCTACTCTCCGTAATGGTCCTTCAGCACCCCAGTCTCCAAATTCTGCTTTCTTTATCAGTCCTTCTGAACCTCAGTCTCAAACCTCTGCTCTCTGTATCTATCCATCTGCATCTCAGTCTCCAACCTTTGCTCTCTGTAACATTCCTTCGGCACCACAATTTCCAACCTCTGATTTTTGTAACACTCCTTCTGCACCTCAGGCTCCAACCTGTGCTCTCTGTAACATTCCTTCTGCACCCCAGTCTCCAACCTCTTCTTTTTGTAACAGTTTTTCTATACCGCAGTCTACAAACTCTTGTCTCTATAATGGTTCTTCTGCAACAAAATTTCCAAACTCTGCTTTCTGTAACAATCCTTCTGCACCTCAGTCTCCAAACTCTGCTCTCTGTAACAGTCCTTCTGCACCCCAGTCTCCAACCACTGCTCTCTTTAACAGTCCACCTGCACCTCAGTCTCCAACCTCTCTTGTAACAGGCCTTATGCAGGTCAGTCTCCAAATTCTTCTCTCTGTAGCAGGCCTTCTGGACCCCAGTCTTCAAAATCTGCTCTCTGCAATGATCCTTCTGCACCCCAGTCTCCAACATCAGCTCTCTACAATGATCCAACTTCACCCCACTCTCCAACCTCTGATCTCTACAAAAATCCTTCTGCAACTCTGTCTCCTAATTCTCCTCTCTGTAAGATGCTTCTGCAAACCTGCATCCAATTTCTGCTATCTGTAACAGTCCTTCTGCACCCCAGTCTCCTACCTCTTTTCTCCTAACAGTCCTTCTGCACCTCAGTCTCCAAAATCTGCTCTCTGTATGATCCTTTTGCAACCAAGTCTTTAAACTCTTCACTCTGTAACAGTCCTTCTGCACAACAGGCTCCAACCTCTTCTCTCTGCAACGATTTTTCTCAACCCCAGTCTCCAACATCTGCTCTCTGCAACAGTACTTCTGCACCCCAGTCTCCAAACTTTGCTCTGTGCAACGATTTTTCTGGAACCCAGTCTCAAATATCTGCTCTCTGTAACAGTCCTTCTGCACCACAGTCCTCAACCTCTGCTCTCTGTAAGATCCTTATGCACTCCAGTTTCCAAACTCTGCTCTATGTAACATTCCTTGTCCAACCCAGTCTCCAACCTCTGTCCTCTGCAACAGTCCTTCTGCTCCCCAGTCTCTGAGATCTGCTGTCTGTAAAAGTCCTTCTGTACTGCAGTCTCCAACCTCTGCTCTTCCTAACGGTCCTTCTACACCCCAGTCTCCAACCTCTGCTTGCTGTATCAGTATGTCTGAACCCCAGTCTCCAACCTCTGTTCTCTGTATCTATTCTTCTGCACCTCAATATCCAACCTGTGCTCTATGTAAGAGTCCTTCTGCACCCCAGTCTCTAACATCTGATCTCGATAACAATCCTATATCACAGTCTCCAACATCTGCTCTCTGTAAAAGTTTTTCTGCAACCCAATTTCCAAACTCTGCTTCCTGTAACAGTCCTTCTGCACCTGAGTCTCCAAGCTCTGCTCTCTGTAACACTCCTTCTACACCTCAGTCTCCAACCTCTGTTCTCTGTAACAGTCCTTCTGCATCTCAGTCTGATACCTCTGCTCTGTACACGATCCTTTTGCACCCAATATTCAACCACTGCTCTCTGTAACAGTCAAGCTCCACCTCAGTCTTCAACCTCTGCTCTATTTATGATCTTTCAGAAACCCAGTCTCCAAACACTTCTCTTTATAACAGTCCTTCTGCACCCCAGTCTCCAACATCTCCTCTCTGTACCAGGACTTCTGCATGCCAGTCTCCAAACTCTGCACTCTGCAACGATCCTTCTGCACCCCAGTCTCCAACCTCCTATCTGTAAAACAGTCCTTCTGCACCTTAGTCTCTAACATCTGCTCTCTGTAAGATTCTTCTGCACCCCTGTCTCCAAGCTCTGCTCCTTTTAACGATCCTTCTACAATCCACTCTCCAACCTCTGCTCTATGTAACAGGACTACTGAAACTCAGTCTCCAATCTCTGCTCTCTTCAAAAGTCCTTCTGCACCCCAGTATCCAAAATCTGCTCTCTGCAACAGTCCTTCTATACTTCAGTCTTCAAACTCTGCTCTCTGTAACGGTCTGTCTGCACCCCAGCCTCCAACCTCTGCTCTCTGCAACAGTCCTTCTGCACCCTAGTCTCCAAACTCTGCTCTCTGTAACAATCTTTCTGCACCTCAGTCTCCAACCTCTGCTCTATGTAACAAGACTTCTGCACCGCAGTCTGACACCTCTTCTCTCTGCACGGTCCTTCTGCACCTCAGTCTCCAACCACTGCTCTCGGTAACAGTCCACCTGCACCTCAGTCTCCAACCTCTTATCTCCGTAAGATCCTTCAGCAACCCAGTCTCCAAACTTTGCTCTTTGTAGCAGACCTTCTGCACCCCAGTCTCCAAACTCTCCTCTCTGTAACAGACCTTCTGCACTCCAGTGTCCAAACTCTGCTCTTTGTAGCAGACCTTCTGCACCCCAGTCTCCAAAATCTGCTCTCCACAACAGTCCATCTGCACCTCAGTCTCCAAATTCTGCTCTCTGTAAGATGCTTCCGCACCCCTGAATCCAACCTCTGCTCTCTGCAACAGTCCTTCTGCACCCCAGTCTCCAACCTCTTCTCTCTTCAAGAGTTCTTCTGCACACTGGTTACAAACATCTGCTCTCTGCAACAGTCCTTCTGCACCCCAGTCTCTAATATCTGGTGTCTGCAACAGTTCTTCTGCACCTTAGTCTGAATACTCTGCTCTCTGAAACGACCCTTCTGCACCCCAGTCTCATACCTCGGCTCTCTGTAACAGTCCTTCTGCACCTCAGTCTCTCAACTCTGCTCATTGTAAAATCCTTCTTCAACCCAGTCTTTAAACTCTGCACTTTTTATCTGTCCTTTTGCACAACAGTCTCCGAATTCTGCTCTCTGTAAAAGGACTTCTGCAACCCAGTCTCCAACTTCTGCTCTCTGTAACAGAACTTCTGCACCCCAGTCTCCAACCTTTTTTATCTGCAACAATTCTCCTCCCCAGTCTCCAACATATGCTCTCTGCAGCACTCGTTTTAAACCCCAGTCTTCTATCTCTGCTCTCTGTAAGATCCAACTGAACCCCAGTCTCCAATCTATGCTCTCTGTAACAGTCCTTCTGCACCTCAGTCTCCAACCTCTGCTCTATGTAACAGTTTTTCTGCACCCCAGTCTCTAAAATCTGCTCTCTGCAAAAGTCCTTCTGCACCCTAGTCTTCAACATCTGCTCTCTGCAACAGTCCTTCTGCACTCCAGTCTCCAACCTCTGCTCTCTCCAACGATCCTTCTGGACCCCAGTCACCAACTACTTCTCTCTGCAACAGTCCTTCTGCACCACAGTCTCCAACCTCTGCTCTCTGTATGATCCTTCTGCACTCCAGTTTCCAAACTCTGCTCTCTGTAACATTCCTTCTCCACCCAGTCTCCAACCTCTCTCCTCTTCAACAGTCCTTCTGCTCCCCAGTCTCCGAGATCAGCTCTCTGTAACAGTCCTTCTGTACCGCAGTCTCCAAACTCTGCTCTTTGTTACAGTCCTTCTACACCCCAGTCTCCATCTTCTGCTTGCTGTATCAGTCTGTCTGAACCCCAGTCTCCAAAATATGTTCTCTGTATCTATCCTTCTGCACCTCAGTCTCCAACTTATGCTCTATGTAAGAGTCCTTCTGCACCCCAGTCTCCAAACTCTGCTCTCAATAACAGTCCTATACCACAGTGTCCAACCTCTGTTCTCTGTAACAGTCCTTCTGAACCTCAGTCTCAAACCTCTGCTCTGTGCACGATCCATTTGCACCCAGTCTACAACCACTGCTCTCTTTAACAGTCAAGCTACACCTGAGTCTCCAAACTCTGCTCTCTGTAAGATCCTTCAGCAACCCAGTCTCAAAACACTGCTCTCTATAACAGTCCTTCTGCAGCCCAGTCTCCAACCTCTCCTCTCAGTAACAGGCCTTCTGCACGCCAGTCTTAAAAATATACTCTATGCAAGGATCATTTTGCACCTCTGTCTCCAACCTCTGCTCTCTGCAATGATCCTAATTCACCCCAGTCTCTAACCTCTCATCTCTGAAACAGTCTTTCTGCACCTCAGTCTTCAACCTCTGCTTTCTGTAAGATCCTTCAGCAACCCAGTGTCCAAACTCTCCTCTTTGTAACAGGCCTTCTGCACGCCAGTCTCCAAACTCCGCTCTTTGTAGCAGGCCTTCTGCATCCCAGTCTCCAACCGCTGCTCTCTGCAACGATTCTTCTGCACCCCAGTCTCCAACCTCTGCTCTCTGAAATGATCCCACTGCACCCCAGTCTCCGACCTCTGCTCTCTGAAATGATCCCACTGCACCCCAGTCTCCGACCTCTGATCTCTGCAAAAGTGCTTCTGCACCTCAGTCTCCAACCTCTGCTCTCTGTAAGATCCTTCTGCACCCCTGTTTTGAAGCTCTACTCTCTGTAACAGTTCTTCTGCACCCGAGTTTCCAAACTCTGCTCTCTGTAACAGGACTTTCGCACCTCAGTCTCCAACCTGTGCTCTCTGCAACAGTCCTTCTGCATCCCAGTCTCCAACATCTCCTCTCAGTAACAGACCTTCTGCTCGCCAGTCTTAAAAATATACTCTATGCAAGGATCATTTTGCACCCCTGTCTCCAACCTCTGCTCTCTGCAATGATCCTACTTCACCCCAGTCTCAAACTTCTCATCTCTGAAACAGTCTTTCTGCACCTCAGTCTTCAACCTCTGCTTTCTGTAAGATCCTTCAGCAACCCAGTGTCCAAACTCTCCTCTTTGTAACAGGCCTTCTGCACGCCAGTCTCCAAACTCCGCTCTCTGTAGCAGGCCTTCTGCATCCCAGTCTACAACCGCTGCTCTCTGCAACGATCCTTCTGCACCCCAGTCTCCAACCTCTGCTCTATGAAATGATCCTACTGCACCCCAGTCTCCGACCTCTGATCTCTTCAAAAGTTCTTCTGCACCTCAGTCTCCAACCTCTGCTCTCTGTAAGATCCTTCTCACCCCTGTTTTAAAACTCTGCTCTCTGTAACAGTTCTTCTGCACCCGAGTCTCCAAACTCTGCTCTCTGTAACAGGACTTTCGCACCTCAATCTCCAACCTGTGCTCTCTACAACAGTCCTTCTGCACCCCAGTCTCCAAACTCTGCTCTCTACAACAGTTCTTCTAGACCCTAGTTACCAACATCTGCTCTCTGCAACAGACCTTCCGCACCCCAGTCTCCAACTCTGCTCTCTTCAACAGTTCTTCTGCACCTCAGTCTGAAAACACTGCTCTCTGCAACGAACCTTCTGCACCCCAGTTTTCTACCTCTGCTCTCTGTAACAGTCCTTCTGCACCTTAGTCTCCCATCTCTGCTCTCTATATGATCCTTCTGCAACACCGTCTTTAAACTCTGCACTCTGTAACAGTCCTTCTGCAAAACAGTCTCCAACCTCTGCTCTCTTTAACAGGACTTCTGCAACCCAGTCTCCAAACTCTGCTCTCTGTAATAGGCCTTCTGCACCCCAGTCTCCAACCTCTTCTCTCTTCAACGATTCTTCTCTACCCAAGTCTCCAAATCTGCTCTCGGCAACTGTCCTTTTGCACCCCAGTCTCCAAACTCTGCTCTCTGTAAGATCAATATGACCCCAGTCTCCAACCTCTGCTCTCTGTAACAGTCTTTCTGTATCCCAGTCTCCAAACACTTTTCTCTGTAACAGTCCTTCCACAGTAGTCTCCACCCTCTGCTCTCTGTAACAGTCCTTCTGCAACCCAGTCCGTAAAATCTGCTCTCTGCAACAGTCCTTCTCCACCCCAGTCTCCAACATCTACTCTCTGCAACAGTCCTTCTGCACCTCAGTCTTCAAACTCTTCTCTCAGCAACGAACCTTCTGGACCCCAGTCTCCAAAGTCTGCTCTCTGCAACAGTCCTTCTGCACCCCAGTCTTCAAACTCTTCTCTCAGCAACGAACCTTCTGGACCCCAGTCTCTAAAGTCTGCTCTCTGCAACAGTCCTTGTGCACCACAGTCTCCAACATCTGTTTTCTGTAAGATACTTCTGCACTCCAGTTTCCAAACTCTGCTCTCTGTAACATTTTTTCTTCACCCCAGTCTCCAACCTCTGTCCTCTGCAACAGTCCTTTTGATCTCCTGTCTCCGAGATCTGCTCTCTGTAACAGACCTTATGTACCACAATTTCCAACCACTGCTCTCTGTAATGGTCCTTCTACACCCCAGTCTCCAACCTCTACTCTCTGCAAGAGTCCTTCTGCACCCCAGTCTCCAACCTCTGCTCTCTGTAACAGTCCTTCTATACCGCAGTCTCCAAACTCTGCTCTCTGTAAGGATCCTTCTGCACCCCAATTTCCAACCTCTGCTTTCTGCAACAGTCCTTCTGCACGTCAGTCTCCAACATCTGCTCTCTGTGACAGTTCTTCTGCACCCCAGTTTCCAACCTCTGTTCTCTGCAACAGTCCTTCTGCACCCCAGGCTCCAAACTCTGCTCTCTGTAACAGTCCACCTGCACCTCAGTCTCCAAACTCTTCTCTCAGTAAGATCCTTCAGCAACCCAGTTTCTATATTCTGCTCTCTGTAGCAGTCCTTCTGCACCCCAGTCTCCAACGTCTCCTCTCTGTAACAGGCCTTCTGCACTCCAGTTTCGAACCTTTGCTCTCTGCAATGATCCTACTGCACGCCAGTCTCCATCCTCTGATCTCTGCAAAAGTCCTTCTGCAGCTCAGTCTCCAAATTCTGCTCTCTGTAAGATCCTTCTGCACCGCTGTCTCAAACCTCTGCTCTGAGTAACAGTCCTTCTGCACCCCAGTCTCCAACCTCTGCTTTCCGCAAGAGTCATTCTGCACCCCAGTCTCCAAACTCTGCTCTCTGCAACAGTCCTTCTGCACCCTAGTTAACAACATCTGCTCTCTTCTATGGTACTTCTGCACCCCATTCTTCAACCTCTGCCCACTGTAACAGTCCTCCTGTACTGCAGTATCCAAACTCTGCTCTCTGTAACGATCTTTCTGCACCCCAGACTCCAGTCTCTGCTTTCTGTATCAGTCCTTCTGTACCCCAGTCTCCAAACTCTGCTCTCTGTAAGAGTCCTTCTGCATCTCAGTCTCCAACCTCTGATCTCTGCAGAGTCCTTCTGCAACTCAGTCTCCAAAATCTGCTCTCTGTAAGATCCTTTTGCACCCCTGTATTTAACCTCTTCTGTCCTAAACTGTCCTTCTGCACCCGAGTCTGCAAACTCTGCTCTCTGTAACAGGACTGCCATACCTCAGTCTCCAACCTCTGCTCCCTGCAACAGTTTTTCTGCACCCCAGTCTCCAACCTCTGCTTTCTACAACACTTCATCTGGACACTAGTTACCAACATCTGCTCTCTTCAACAGTCCTTCTGCACTCCAGTCTCAAACATCTGCTCTCTGCCACAGTCATTCTGCACCTCAGTCTGAAAACTCTGCTCTCTGCAACGACCCTTCTGCACCCCAGTCTCCTACGTCTGCTCTTTGTAACAGTCATTCTGCACCTCAGTCTCCCAACTCTGCCTTCTGTTTCATCTTTCTGCAAGCCAGTCTTTAAACTCCACACTCTTTAACAGTCCTTCTGCACAACAGTCTTTAACCTATGCTCTCTTTAATAGAACTTCTGCTACCCAGTCTCCAAACTCTGCTCTGTGTAACAGGCCTTCTGCACCCCAGTCTCCAACCTCTTCTCTCTGCAACGATTCTTCTCCACCTCAGTCTCCAACTTCTGCTCTCTGAAACAGTCCTTTTGCACCCAAGTCTCTAAAATCTGCTCTCTGTAAGATCCATCTGAACCCCAGTCACCAACCTCTGCTCTCTGTAACAGTCCTTCTGCACCCCATTCTCTAAACTCTGCTCTCTGTAAGAGTCCTTCTGCACCCCAGTATCCAAACTCTGTTTCTGTAACAGTCCTTCTGCAACTAATTTTCCAACCTTTTCTCTCTGCAACAATCTTTCTTCTCCCCAGTCTCTGAGATATGCTCCCTATAACAATCCTTCTGTACCGCAGTGTCCAACCAGTGCTCTCAGTTTTGGTTTTTCTACACCCCAGTCTCCAAAGTCTGCTTTCTATATCAGCCTGTCTGAACCCCAGTATCCAACCTCTGTTCTCTGTACCAATCCTTCTGCACCTCAGTCTCCAACTTGTGCTCTCTGTAAGAGTCCTTCTGCATCCAAGTCCCCAAACTCTGCTCTCGGTAACAGTCCTAAACCGCAGTCTCAAAATTCTGCTCTCTTTAACGGTACTTCTGCACCCCAATTTCCAACCTATGCTTCCTGTAACAGTCCTTCTGCACCTCAGTCTCCAAACTATTCTCTCTGCAACAGTCCTTCTACACCCCACTCTCCAACATCTGGTCTCTGCAACAGTCCTTATGCATTACAGTCTGAAAACTCTGCTGTCTGCAACGAATCTCCTGAACCCCAGTCTCCTACCTCAGGTTTCTGTTACAATCCTTCTGCACCTCAGTCTCCAACCTCTGCTCTCTGCAACAGTCCTTCTACATCGCAATCTAAAACCTCTGCTCTCTGCAACAGTCCTTCTGCACCTCAGTCTCCAATCTCTGCTCTCTGCAAGGGTCCTTCTGCACCTCAGTCTCCAACTTCTACTCTCTGTAACAGTGCTTCTTCACCTCAGTCTCCAATCTCTGCTCTCTGTAAGATCCTTCTGCAACCCAGTCTCAAAACTCTTCTCTCTGTAGCAGTCCTTAATCACCCCAGTCTCCAAACTCTGCTCTCTGTAACAGGCCTTCTTCACCCCAGTCTCCAACCTTTGCTCTCTTTATTAGTCTATCTGCACACCAGTTTCCAACGTCTGCTCTCTACAACGATCATTCTGCACCCAAGTCTCCAAACTCTGTTCGCTGCAACAGTCCTTGTGCAACCAAGTCTACAACATCTGCTCTCTGCAAAATTTCTTCTGTTCCTCAGTCTGAAAACTCTGCTCTCTGCAATAATCCTTCTGTACCCCAGTCTCCAAACTCTGCTCTCTGCAACGTTCCTTCGGCACCCCAGTATCAAACCATTACTTTCTGTAAAAGTCCGTCTGCACCCCAGTCTCCAACCTCTGCTTTCTGTAACGATCCTTCTGCACCCCAGTCTCCAATTTCTGTTCTCTGCAACAGTCCTTCTGCATCCCAGTCTCCAAACTCTGCTCTCTGTAACAGTCCGTCTGTACTGCAGTCTCCAACCTCTCCTCCCTGTAATGGTCCTTCTGCACCCCAGTCTCCAAACCCTGCTTACTGTATCAGTGTTTCTGCACCACATTCTTCAACCTCTGCTCTCTGTAACAGTCCTTCTGCACCTAAGTCTCCAACCTCTGCTCTATGCAACAGTCTTTCAGCAACCCAGTCTCCAACCTTTGCTGTCTGCAACAATCATTTTGTACCCCAGTCTCCAACATCTGTTTTCTGTATCAATCCTGCACCACAGTCTCCAAAATCTGCTCTCTGTAACAGTCCTTCTTCACCTCAGTCTCCAACCACTGCTCTCTGCAACAGTCCTTCTGCACCCCAGTCTCCAACCTCTGCTCACTGTAGTAATCCTTCTGCACCCCAGTCTCCAACGTCTGCTCTCTGCCAAAGTCCTTCTGCATTCCAGACTCCAACCACTTCTCACTGCAAAGATCCTTTGGATTACAAGTCTCAAATCTCTAGTCGCTGCAACAGTTCTTGTGAACCCCAGTCTCCAACATCTTCTCTCTGCAACAGTTCTTCTGTACCTCAGTCTGAAAACTCTGCTCTCTGCAACAATCCTTCTACACCCAGTCTTCAAACTCTACTCTCTGTAACAGTCCTTGTGTACATCAGTCTCCAACCTCTGCTTTCTGTAAGACACTTTTAAACTTAGTCCACAAACTCTGCTCACTGAAACACATTCTGCACCCCAGTCTCTAATCTCTGCTCTCCTTAACAGGCCTTCTGCACACCAGTCTCAAACCACTGCTCTCTGTAAGAGGAATTCTTCACCCCAGTCTCCAACAGCTACTCTCTGCAACGATGCTTGTGCACCCCAGTCTCCAACCTCTGCTCTCTGCAACAGTCCTTCTGCACCCCAGTCTCCAACCTCTGTTCTCTGCAACAGTCGTTCTGCATCCCAGTGTCCAACCTCTGCTCTCTATATCAGTCCTTCTGTACCGGGTCTCCAAACTCTGCTCTCTTTATCCGTCCTTCTGCACCCCAGTCTCCAACATCTACTTTCTCTATAAGTCCTTCTGCACCCCAGTCTCCAATATCTGCTCTCTTTAACAGTCTTTCTGCACCTCACTATCCAAACTCTGCTTTCTGCAAAAGTCCTCCTGCTTCCCAGTCTCCAAACTCTGCTCTCTGCAACATTCCTTCTGCACCCCAGTCTCCTACCTGTGCTTTCTGCAAAAGTCCTTCTGAACCCCAATCTAAAAATCTCTGCTTCTGTAACGATGCTTTTGCACCCCAGTCTCTAACCTCTGCTCTCTGAAACGATCTTTCTGCACCTCAGTCTCTAACTTTTGCTGTCTGCAACGATCCTTCGTCATCCCAGTCTTAAACATCTGCACTCTGTAACAGTCCTTCTACACCTCAGTCTCTAACCTCTTCTCTCTGCAACAGTCTTTTTGCACCCCAGTCTCCAACATGTGCTCTCTTCAACAGTTCTTCTATACCCCAGTCTCCGACCTTTTCTCTGCTCTCTTAAACAGTCCTACTCCACCCCACTCTCTAACCTCTGCTCATTGTAACAGTCCTTCTGCACCTCAGTCTCCAAACTCTGCTCTCTGAAAGAAACTTCTACAACCCAGTCTCCAACCTCTGCTCTCTGCAACAGTCCTTCTGCACCCCAGTCTCCAACCTCTGCTCTCTGCAATAATTTTTCTGCACCCCAGTCTCCAACATCTGCTCTCTGCAACAGTCCTTCTGCATCCCAGACTCCAACCTCTTCTCACTGTAAGATCCTTCTGCACCCCAGGCTCCAACCTCTGCTCTCTTCAAAGTTATTTCTGAACCCCAGTCTCCAACCTCTGTTCTCTGCATCAGTCCTTCTGCACCACAGTCTCCAACATTTACTCTCTGAAACAGTTCTTCTCCACACCAGTCTGCAACCTCTGTTCTCTGTAACAGTCCTTTTGTACTGCAGTCTCCAACCACTGCTCTCTGTAAGGGTCCTTCTGCACCTGAGTCTCCAAACACTGTTCTGTGTAACTGTCCTTCTGCACCTTAGTCTCCAACCTCTGCTCTAAGCTACAGTACTTCTGCACCCCAATCTCCTACCTCTACTCTCTGCAACAGTCCTTCTACACGCCAGTCTAAAACCTCTGCTCTCTGCAATAGTCCTTCTGCACCCCAGTCTCCAACCTTTGCTCTCTGTATCAATCCTTCTGCACCTCAGTCTCCAAACTCTACTCTTTGTAACAGTGCTTGTTCACCTCAGTCTCCAATCTCTGCTCTTTGTAAAATCCTTCTGCAACCCAGTCTTCAAACTCTGCTCTATGTAACAGTCCTTGTGCACCCGAGTCTCCAAACTCTGCTCTCTGTACCAGGCTTTCTTCACCCCAGTATCCAACATCTGCTCTCTGTATCTGTTTTTCTGACCCCAGTCTTCAACCTTTGCTCTCTGCACCAATCTTTCTGCATCCTGTCTCCAACCTCTCCTCGCTGCAACAGTCCTTCTGCACCCCAGTCTCCAAACTCTGTTCTAGGCAGCAGTCGTTCTGCTTCCCAGTGTCCAACCTCTGCTCTCTATACCTGTTATTCTGTACCGGAGTCTCAAACCTCTGTTCTCTTTATCCATCCTTCTGCACCCCAGTCTCCAACATCTGCTTTCTCTATAAGTCCTTCTGCACCCCAGTCTCCAATATCTGCTCTCTTTAACAGACTTTCTGCACCTCAGTCTCCAACCACTGCTTTCTGCAGAAGTCCTCCTGCACCCCAATCTTCAACCTCTGCTCTCTGCAACATTCCTTCTGCACCCCAGTCTCCTACCTGTGCTCTGTATAAAAGTCCTTCCGCACCCCAATCTCAAACTTCTGCTTTCTGTAACGATGCTTCTGCACCCCAGTCTCTAACCGCTGTTCTCTGCAACGATTTTTCTGCACCTCAGTCTTCAACTTCTGCTCTCTGCAACGATCCTTCTGCATCCCAGTCTCAAACATCTGCATTCTGTAACAGTCCTTCTACACCTCAGTCTCCAACCTCTGCTCTCTGCAACAGTCTTTTTGCACCACAATCTTCTACATATGCTCTCTTCAACAGTCCTTCTATACACCAGTCTCCAACCTCTGCTCTGCTCTCTTAAACAGTCCTTCTTCACACCACTCTCCAACCTCTGCTCTCTGTAACAGTCCTTCTGCACCTCAGTCTCCAAACCTTGCTCTCTGAAAGAAACTTCTACAACCCAGTCTCCAAACTCTGCTATCTGTAACAGTCTCTCTGCACCCCATTCATCAACCTCTGCTCTCAGCAACGGTCCTTATGCATCCAAGTCTCCAAACTCTACTCACTGCAAAAGTCCTTCTGTACCCCAGTCCCAAACCTAAGCTCTCTGAAAGATCCTTCTGCACCCAAGTCTCCAAACTCTTCTCTCTGTAACAGTCCTTCTGCACCCCAGTCTCCAACCAATACTCTCTGTAACAATCCTTCTGCACATTAGTGTTTAACCTCTGCTCTCAGCAACGGTCCTTTTGCACCCCAGTCTCCAAACTCTGATCTCTATAACAGTCCTTCTGTACTGCAGTCTCCAACCTCTGCTCCTTTTAAGGGTACTTCTACACCCGAGTCTCAAACCTCTGTTTCTGTATCAGTCCTTCTGCACCCCAGTCTCCAACCTGTGCTCTGTGTAACTATCCCTCTGCACCTTAGTCTCCAACCTCTGCTCTCTGCTACAGTCCTTCTAGACCCCAGTCTCCAAACTCTGCTCTCTGTAACAATCCTTCTGCACCTCAGTCTCGAACCTCTGCTCTCTGCAACGGTCCTTCTGCACCTGAGTCTCCAATTTCTGCTCTGTATCAGTCCTGTACGCCTGTCTCCCACATATGCTCTCTGTAACAGTCCTTCTTCACCTCAGTCTTCAACCTCTTCTCTGTGTAAAAGTCCTTCTGGACCCCAGTGTCCAACATCTTTTCTCTGCAACGATCCTTCTGCATCCCAGTCTCAAAACTCTGCTCTATGTAACAGTCCTTCTGAACCTAAGACTCCAAACTCTGCTCTACGTAAGATCCTTCTGAAACCCAGTCTCAAAACTCTGCACTCTGTAACAGCCCTTCGGCACCCCAGTCTCCAACCTCTGCTCTCTGTATCAGTCTTTCTGCACGCCAGTCGCAAACATCTGCTCTTTGTAACAGTCATTCTGCATATCAGTCTCCTACATCTGCTCTCTGCAACAGTCGTTAAGCACCCCAGATTCCAACTTCTGGTTTCTGCAACAGTCCTTCTACAGCAAAGTCTCCAACCTCTGGTGTGTGCAACAATCCTACTGCACCCCAGTCTCCAAACTCTGCTCTCTGTATCAATCCTTCTATGCCTCAGTCTCCAACCTCTACTGTCTGTACAGTCCTTCTGCACCTCACTCTCCAACATCTGCTTTTTGTAAGTTCCTTCTCCAACCCAGTCTCCAAACACTGCCCTCTGTAACAGTCCTTCTGCACGCCTTCTCCCAACTCTCCTCTCTGTAACAGGCCTTCTGCACCCCAGTATCCAAAGTCTGTTCTCTATAACAATCCTTCTGCACTCCAGTCTCCAAATTCTGTGCTCTGTAACAGTCCTGCTGCACCTCGGTATACAATCTCTGCTCTCTATAAGATCCTTCTGCAACCTTGTCTGAAAACTCTGCTCTCTGTAACAATCTTTCTGCACCTCATTCTCAAAACTCTATTCTTTCAACACTAATTCTGCACCCCCGTCGCCAACCCCTACTCTCTGTAACAATCCTTCTGTACCGCAGTCTCCAAACTCTTCTCTCTGTAACGGTCCTTCGACACCCCAGTCTCCAACCTCTGCATTCTGTATCAGTCCTTATGCACCCCTGTCTACAATCTCTGCTCTCTGTAACAGTTTTTCTGCACCTCATATCCAAACTCTGCTATCTGCACCAGTCGTTATGCACCCCAGTCTCCAAACTCTGCTGTCTGCAAATTTCTTTCTGCACCCCAGTCTGCAACGTGTGCTCTGTGTAACCGTCCTTTTGCAGCCAAGTCTCCAAACGTTGCTCTCAGTAACAGTCGTTCTCCACCTCAGTCTTCAACCTCTGCTCTATTAAAGGGTCCCTCTGCACCCCAGTGTCCAACATCTGCTCTCTAAACAGTCCTTCTGCACCCCAGTTTCCAAAATCTACTCTCTGCAACAGTCCTTCTGCACCCCAGTGTCCATACTCTGCTCTCTACAACGATCCTTATGCACCCCAGTCTCCAAACTCTGCTGTCTGAAAGATCCTTCTGACCCCAGTTTCCAAACTCTGCTCTCTGTTATATTCCTTCTCTACGCCAGTCTCAAACCTCTGCTTTCTGCAACGGTCCTGCTGCACCCCAGTCTTCAACCTCTGTACTCTGCAATACTCCTTCTGCTCCCCAGTCTCCAAACTCTGCTCTATGTAACAGTCATTCTGTACTGCAGTCTCCAATCTTTGCTCTCTGAAAAGGTCCTTTCACATGCCAGTTTCCAAACTCTGCTTTATTTCTCCGTCCTTCTGCACCTCAGTCTCAAACCTCTGCTCTCTCCAAAGTCCTTCTGCACCCCATTCTACAACTTCTGCTCTCCGAAACAGTCCTTCTGAAAAACAGTATCCAACATCTGCTCTCTGAAAAAGTCCTTGTGTACCCTAGTCTCTAACCTCTGCTCTCTGCAAAAGTCCTTCTGTACTGCAGTCTCCAAGTTCTGCTCTCTGCAACAAACCTTCTGCACCCCAGTCTCTAACATCTGCTCTACAAAAGTCCTTCTGCACCTCAGTATGAAAATTTTGCTCTGTGCAACAATCCTTCTGCACCCAAGACTTCAACATCTGCTCTCTGTAACAGTCCTTTGCACCTCAGTCTCCAAACACTACTCTATATAAGATCCTTCTGCAACACAGTCTCCAAAATTTGGTCCCTGTAACAGTCCTTCTGCACCTCAGTCTCCAACCTCTGCTCTCTGTTACACTCGATCTACACCTCAGTCTGAAACCTCTTCTCTCTGCAGGATCCTCCTGAAACCCAGTCTCCATCCACTGCTCTCTGTAACAGTCCTCCTTCACCTCAGTCTCCAAACTCTGCTATCTGTAAGATCATTTTGCCACCCAGTCTTCTAACTCTGCACTCTATAACAGCCCTTCTGCACGCCAGTCTTCTACCTCTGCTCTCTTTAACAGGCCTTCTGCACCCCAGTCTCCAAACTCTTCTCTCTGCAACGATCATTCTACAACTCAGTCTCCAACATCTGCTCCATGTAAGATCCTTCTGCCACCCAGGCTCCCAACTCTGCCCTCTCTAACAGTAATTCTTCACACCTTCTCCCAAATCTCCTCTCTGTAACAGGCCTTTTGCACCCCAGTCTCCAAAGTCTGTTCTCTATAAGAAGTCTTCTACACCCCAGTCTCCAACCTCTGCTGTCTTTATCAGTCCTTCTGCACCCCAGTCTCCAACATGTGGTCTCTGCAACAGTCCTTCTGCACCTCAGTCTTAAAACGCTGTTCTCTGCTACGATCCTTTTGTACCTCAGTCTCCAACCTCTACTCTCTGTAACACTCCTTCTGCACCTGGGTCCCCAACATCTGCTCTCTGTTAGATCCTTCTTCAACCCAGTCTCCAAACTCTGTGAATTGTAACAGTCATTCTGGAGCCCTTCTCCACACTCTGCTCTTCGTTACAAGCCTTCTGAACCCCAGTCTCCAACCTCTGCTCCTTGTAACAATCTTTTTGCACCCCAGTCTCCAACCTCTGCTCTCTGCAACGATTCTTCTGCACCCCAGTCTCCAAAGTCTCCTCTCCACAACAGTCCTTCTTCACCTCAGTCTCCAAATTCTGCTCTCTGCAACAGTTCTTCTACACTCCAGTCTTCAATCTCTGCTCTGTGTAACAGTCCTTCTGCACCCCAGTCTCCAAACTCTGCTCTCTGAAACGATCCTTCTGCACCTCAGTTTCCAATCTCTGCTCTCTGCAGCGATCCTTCTGCACCCCAGTCTCCAAACATTGGTCTCAGTAACTGTCTTTCTGACCCCAGTCTCCAACATCTGCTCTCTGTAAAGATCCTTCTGCACCCCATTCTCCAAACTCTGCTCTCTGCAATCGTCCTTCTGCACCTTAGTTTCCAACCTCTGCTCTCTGCAATGATCCTTCTGTACCCCAATCTCCAATATCTGCTCTCTGTAACAGTCCTTTTGCACCTCAGTCTCCAACCTCTGCTCTCTGTACCAATCCTTCTGTTCCTCAGTCTCCAACCTCTGCTCTCTATAACAGTCCTTCTGTACCTCAGTCACCAACGTCTGATCTTTGTAGCAGGCCTTATGCAACCCAGTCTCCAAACTCTGCTCTCTGTAACAGTTCTTCTGCACCCCAGTCTCGAACCTCTGCTCTCTGTAACAGTCCTTCTGCTCCCGAGTCTCCAAACTCTGCTTTCTGTAACAATTTTTCTGCACCCCAGTTTCCAAACTCTTCTCTCTGTGCAGTTCTTCTGAACCACAATCTCCAAACTCTGCTCTTTGTAACCGAACTTCTGCAACCCAGTCTCAAACATCTAATCTCTCCAACGATCCTTCTTCTACCCATTCTCCAAACTCTGCTCTCTGTAACAGTCCTTTTGTATCTCAGTCTCAAACATCTTCGTAATGGTCCTTCTGCTCACCGATTGCCAAACTCTGGTTTCTGTAACAGTCGTTCTACACCTCAGACTCCAAACTCTGCTCTCTGTAGAAGTCCTTCTGCACCTCATTCTGAATCCTCTGCTCTCTGCAACGATCCTTCTGCACCCCAGTCTTCAAACTGTGCTATCTGTAACAGTACTTCTGCACCCCAGGCTCCAACTTCTGCTCTCTGTAACAGGCCTTCTGCACCCCAGTCTCCTTACTCTGCTCTCTGTAACAGGCCTTCTGCACCCCTGTCTCCAACCTCGTCTCTCTGCAATGATCCTTCTGCACCTCAGTCTCCAACATCTGCTCTCTGCAACAGTCCTTTTGCACTCCGGTCTCCAATTTGTGCTCTCTGTAAGATACTTCTGCATCCCAGTCTCCAATATCTGCTCTCTGTAACAGTCCTTCTGCACCCCAGTATCCAACGTCTGCTCTCTGTAGAAGTCCTTCTGCACCTCAGTTTCCAAACTTTGCTCTCTGTAATGGTCCTTCTGCACCCCAGTCTCCCACATCTGCTCACTGCAACGATCCTTCTTCTCAACAGGCTCCAACCTCTGCTCTCTGCAATTGTCTTTCTGCACCCCAGTCTCCAAACTCTGCTCTCTGTATCAGTCCTTCTGTACCACAGTCTTTAAACTCTTCTCTCTGTAACGGTCTTTCTGAACCCCAATTGCAACCTCTGCTTTCTGTAACAGTACTTCTGCAAATCAGACTCCAAACTCTGCTCTCTGTAACAGGTCTTCTGCAACCCAGTCTCCAAACTCTGTTCTGTAACAGGACTACTGCACCCTAGTCTTCAAACACTTCTCTATGCAACGATCCTACTGCACCTCAGTCTCCAACCTCTGTTCTCTGCAACAGTCTTTCTGCACCCAGGCTTCAAACTCTTCTCTCTGTAATAGTCCTTCTGTACTGCAGTCTCTAACCTCTTCTCTCTCTAACAGTCATTCTGCACCCCAGTTTCCAAATGCTGCTTTGTGTATCAATTATTCTGCACCCCAGTCTCCAACCAGTGCTCTCTGTATAAGTCCTTCTGCACCTCAGTCACCAACGTCTGCTTTCTGCAACAGTCCTTCTATACCCCAGTCTCCAACCTCTGTGCTCTGCAATGATCCTTCTGCACCACAGTCTCCAATGTCTGTTCTCTGCAACAGTCCTACTGGCCCCAGTCTCCAGCCTCTGCTCTCTGTAAGATCCTTCGGCACCCCAGTTTCCAAACTCTGCTCTTTTTGAAATTCCTTCTGAAATCCAGTATCCAGCCTCTGCTCTTTGTAACAGTACTTCTGTACCACAGTCTCCAGTCTCTGCTCACTGCAACACTTACTCTGCACACCACTCTCCAAACTGTGCTCTCTGTAACTGTCTTTCTTACCCAGTCTCCAACCTCTACTCTCTGTAACGATCTTTCTGCACCTCAGTCTCCAACCTCTGCTCTCTGCAACGATCCTTCTGAACTTCAGTTTGCAACCTCTGCTCTCTGCAACGATCTTTCTGCACCCCAGTTTCCAAACTCTGCTTTCTGTAACAGTCCTTCTACACCTCTGTCTCAAACCTCTCTTCTCTGTACCAATCCTTCTGCACCTCAGTCAGTCTCCAAACTCTGCTCTCTTTAACAGTCCTTCTGCACCTCAGTCTTCAACCGATGCTCTCGGAAACAGGCTTTTTGCACCCCAGTCTGCAACCTTTGCTCTCGGTAACAGTTCTTCTGCACCCAAATCTCGAACCTCTGCTCTCTGTAACAGTCCTTCTGCAACCCAGTCTCCAACCTCTTCTCTCTGCAACGATCCTTCTGCACCTCAGTCTCCAACCTCTGATCTCTGCAACAGTCTTTCTGCACCCCAGTCTCCAGACTCTGCTCTCTTTAAGATCCTTTTGCATCCCTTTCTCCAACCTCTGCTCTCTGCAACAGTCCTTCTGCACCCCAGTCTCCAACCTCTTCTCTCTGTAACCTTTCTTCTGCACCCCAGTCTCCAAACGCTGCTTTCTGTAACCGTCCTTCTGCACCCCATTCTCCAACATGTGCTCTCAGCAACAGTCCTTCTAACTCTAGTCTCCAAATTCTGCTCTGTGCAACGATCCTTCTGGAACCCACTCTCCAAAGTGTGCTCTCTGCAACAGTCCTTCTGCACCAGTTTCCAACCTCTGCTCTCTGTAAGATTTTTCTGCACACCAGTTTCCAAAATCTGCTGTCTCTCTAACATTTCTTCTCCACCGCAGTCTGTAACCTCTGCTTTCTTCGAAGGTCTTGCGGCACCCCAGTCTCCAACCTCTGTCCTCTGTAACAGTCCTTCTGCTCCCCAGTGTCCAACATCTGCTCCCTGTAACAGTCCTTCTGTACCGAAGTCTCCAACCTCTGCTCTCTGTAACAATCCTTCTGAAGCCCAGTCTTTAACCTCTACTTTTTATATCAGTCCTTGTGAACCTGAGTCTCCAACCTCTGTGCTCTGTATCTATCCTTTTGCACCCCAGTCTCCAACCTGTGCTTTCTGTAACAGTTTTTCTGCACCCCAGTCTCAAACCTCTGCTCTCTGCAACAGTCCTTCTGCACCACAGTCTCCAAACTCTGCTCTCTGTAAGATTCTTAATAACTCCAGTTTCCAAACTCGACACTCATTAACATTCCTTCTCAAACCCAGTCTTTAACCTCTGCTTTCTGCAATTGTCCTGCGGCACCCCAGTCTCCAAACTTTGTCCTCTGCAACAGTCCTTCTGCTCCCCAGTCTCCAACATATGCTCTCTGAAACAATCCTTCTGAAACGCAGTCTCCACCCTCTGCTCTCCATAACAGTCCTTCTGCAACCCACTCTCCAAACTCTGATTTCTGTATCAGTCCTTCTGAATACCAGTCTCAAACCTCTTTTCTCTGTATATATACTTCTACACCTCAGTCTCAAACCTGTTCTCTCTGTAAAATTTCTTCTGCACCCCAGTCTCCAACCTCTGCTCTCTGTAACAGTTTTTCTATACCGCAGTCTCCAAATCCTGGTCTCTGAAACGGTCATTCTGCACAACAATTTCCAACCTCTGCTTACAGTAACAGTCCTTCTATACCTCAGTCTACAAACTCTGCTCTCTGTAACAGTTTTTCTACACCTCAGTCTTCAATTTCTGCTCTCTGTAAGATTCTTAGCCACCCAGTCTCCAACCATTACTCTCTGTAACAGTCCACCTACACCTCAGTCTCCAACATCTGCTCTCTGTAAGATCTTTCAGCAACCCAGTCTCTAAACTCTGGTCTCTATAACAGTCCTTCTGCACCAAGTCTCCAACCTCTCCTCTCTGTAACAGTCATTCTGCACGCTAGTCTCCACACTCTGCTCTCTGTAGAAGGCCTTCTGCACCCCAGTCTCCAACCTCTGCTCTCTGCAACGATCCTTCTGCACACCAGTCTACAACCTCTGCTCTCTGCAATGATCCTACTGCACGCCAGTCTCCAACGTCTGATCTCTGCAACACTCCTTCTGCACCTCAATCTCCAACTTCTTCTCTCTGTAAGATCCTTCTGAACCCCTGTCTCCAAGCTCTGCTCCTTGCAATGATCTTTCTGCACCCCAGTCTCCAACTTCTGCTCTATGTAAAAGGACTTCTGCACCTCAGACTCCAACACCTACTCTCTGCAACAGTCCATCTGCAACCCAGTCTCTAAACTCTGCTCTCTGCAATAGTCCTTCTGTACTGCAGTCTCTAAACTGTGCTCTCTGTAACGGTTTTCCTGCACCCCATAATCCAATCTCTGCTCTCTGCATCAGTCCTTTTGCACCCCAGTCTCCAACATCTGCTCTCTCTATGAGTCCTTCTGTACCTCAGTCTCCAACCTCTGCTTTCGGCAAAACTCCTTCTGCTCCCCAGTCTCTAACCGCTTCTCTCTGTAACAATCCTTCTGCACCTTAGTCTCATACCTCTGCTTTCTAAAACAATCCTTCTGCACTCCAGTCTCCAACGTCTTCTCTCTGCAACAGCCCTTCTGCACCCCAGTCTCCAACATCTGCTCTCTGCAACAGTCCTTCTACACCCCAGTCTCCAAACTCTGCTCTCTGTAAGGATCATTCTGGACCCCAGTCTCCAACGTCTGTTTTCTACAACAGTACTTCTGCACCACAGTCTCCAAAATCTGCTCTCTGTAAGATTTTTCTGGTCTCCAGTTTCCAAAATCTGCTCTCTTTAACATTTCTTCTCCACTGCAGTCCCCAACCTCTGCTTTCTGCAAGGGTCCTGCGGAACCCAGTCTCCAACGTCTGTCCTCTGTAACACTCCTTCTGCTCCCCAGTCTCCAACATCTGCTCTCTGTAACACACCTTATGTACCGCATTCTCCAAACTCTGTTCTCTGTAATGGTCCTTCTATAACCCAGTCTCCAACCTCTGCTTTTTTAATCAGTCCTTCTGAACCCCAGTCTCCAAACTCTGCTCTCTGTATCTATCCTTCTAAACCTCAGTCTTTAACCTGTGCTTTCTGTAATAGTCCTTCTGCACTCCAGTCTCCATCCTCTGCTCTCTGTAACGGTCCTACTGAATCCCAATTTCCATCCTCTGCTTTCTGTATCAGTCCTTGTGCTCCCCAATGTCTAAACTTTGCTCTCTGTAACCATCTTTCTACACCTCAGTCTCCAAACTCTTCTCTCTGTAAAAGTACTTCTGCACCTCAGTCTGAAACCTCTGCTCTCCAGATTCTTCTGCACCCCAGTCTCCAACCAGTGCTCTCTGTAACAGTCCACGTGCACCTCAGTCTCCAACCTCTGCTCTCTGTAAGTTCCTTCAGCAAACCAGTCTCTAAACTGTGCTCTCTGTAAAAGTCCTTCTGCACCCCAGTCTCCAACCTCTCCTCTCTCTAACAGGCCTTCTGCACGCCAGTCTCAAAACTCTGCTCTCTATATTGGGCCTTCTGCATGCCAGTCTCTAACCTCTGCTCTTTGCAATGATCCTACTGCACCCCAGACTCCAACTTCTGATTTCTGCAAGAGTCCTTCTGTACCTCAGTCTCAAAATTCTGCTCTCTTTAAGATCCTTCTGCACCCTGTCTTCAACCTCTGCTCTCTGTAACAGTCCTTCTGCAACACAGTCTCCAAAGTCTACTCTGCAACAGTCCTACTTCACCCCAGTCACCAACCTCTGCTCTCTGCAACACTCCATCTGCAACCCAGTCTCAAAACTCTGCTCCCTGTAACAATCCCTCTTCACCTAAGTCTCAAAACTCTGTACTCTGCAACATTCCTTCTGCACCTCAGTCTCAAACCTATCCTCTCTGTAACAGTCCATCTGCACCTCAGTCTCCAACCTCTGCTCACTGTAATGATGCTTCAGCACCCCAGTCTCCATCTTCTGCACTCTGTAACAGTCCTTCTGCACCCCAGTCTCCAACATCTGCTCTCTGAAACGGTCCTTCTGCACCACAGTCTCCAAACTCTGTTCTCTAACAGTCCTTCTGCACCTCAGACTCAAAACTCTGCTCTCTGTGTCAGTCCTTCTAAGCCTCAGTCTGAAACCTCTGATCTCTGCAACAATCCTTCTGCACCCCAGTCTCCAAACTGTGCTATCTGTAACAATCTTTCTGCACAGAAGTCTCCAAACTCTTCTCTCTTACAGGTCTTCTTCACCCGAGTCTCTAAACTCTGCTCTCTGAAACAGTCCTTCTGCAACTCAGTCTCCAACATCTGCTCTCTGCAACAGTCCTTTTGCACAAAATCTCCAACCTCTGCCTCTGTAACCCAGTCTTCAAACTCTGCTCTCTGCAACAGTCCTTCTACACCCCAATCTCCAACCTGTGCTCTCAACAACAGTCCTTCTACACCCCAGTGTCCAGTGTCTGCTCTCTGCAACAGTCCCTCTGCAACCCAGTCTCCAACCTCTGCTCTCTGTAACAATCCTTCTGCACCTCAGTCTTCAACCTCTGCTCTCTGCAACGGTCCTTCTGCACCTCAGTCTCCAAAAACTACTCTCTGTAAATGTACTTCTGAATCCTTTCTCCAAACTCTACTCTAAGTAATAGGCCTTCTGCACCCCAGTCTCCAACCTCTGTTCTCTATAAAAATCTTTCTGCACACCAGTCTCAAAATTTTGCTCTCTACAATGATCCTTCTGCACCCGAGTCCCCAAACTCTGCTCTTTGCAACAGTCCTTCTGCACCCCAGTCTCCAACATGTGCTCTCTACAAAAGTCCTTCTGCACCTCAGTCTGAAAACTCTGTTCTCTACAACGATCTTTCTGCACCCCAGTCTCCAACCTCTGCTCTCTGTAAAAGTCCTGAAGCACATCGGTCTACAACTCTGCTCTCTGTAAGATCCTTGTCTAACCTTGTCTAAAACTCTGATTCTGTAAAAGTTCTACTTCACCCCATTCTCCATCCTCTGCTCTCTGCAACGATCCTTCCACATCTCAGTCTCAAATCTCTACTCTCTACAACAGTCCTTCTGCACCCCAGTCTCAAAACTCTGCTGTCTGCAACGATCTTTCTGTACACCAGTATCCAATGTCTGCTCTCTGCAAAAGTCCTTCTGAACCCAAGTCTCCAACATCTGCTTTCTGCAACAGTCTTTCTGCACCTAAGTCTGACAACTCTGCTCTCTGGAATGATCATTTTGCACACTAGTCTCTAACCTCTGTTCTCTAAAACAGTTATTCTGCACCCCAGTATCCAACCTCTACTCTTTGTAACAGTCCTTCTGTACTGCAGTCTCCAAACTTTGTTCTTTGTAAGGGTACTTATGCTCCCCAGTATCCAACCTCTGCTTTCTGTATCCATCGTTTTCCACCACAGTCTCCAAACTCTGCTCGCTGTAACAGTCCTTCCGCATCTCAGTCTGCAAACTCTGCTCTCTGCAACAGTACTTCTACACTCCAGTATTTATCCTCTGCTCTCTTCAATAGTCTTTTGCAACACAGACTCCAACATCTGCTCTCTAAAACAGTTCTTCTCCACCCCAGTCTCCAACCTCTGCTCTCTGTAAAAGTCCTTCTGTACTGCAGTCTCCAAAATCTGCTCTCTGTAAGATCCTTCTGCAACCCAGTCTGCCCTCTGTAACGAACCTTCTGCACCTTTTCTCCAACCTCTGTTCTCTGTAACAGTCCTCGTGTAGTGCAGTCTCCAAAATCTGCTCTCTATAACGGTCCTTCTGCACCCCAGTCTCCAACCTCTGCTTTCTGTATCAGTACTTCTGCACCACAGTCTCCAAACTCTGCTCTCTGCCACAGGCCTCCTGCACAAAAGTCTCAAACCTCTACTCCCTGCAACACTTTTTCTGCACCTCAGTCTCTAAACTCTGCTCTCTGTAACAGTCCTTCTGTACCACAGTCTCAAAACTCTGCTCTCTGTAACGGTCTTTCTGAACCCCAGTCTCCAACGTCAGCTTTCTTTATGAGTTTTTCTGCAACCCAGTCTCCAAACTCTGCTCTCAGTAACAATCCTTCTGCGCCCCAGTCTCTAACTTCTGCTCTCTGCACCATTTTTTCTGCACCCCAGTCTCCATCTGTGCTCTCTGAAACTGTCCTGCTGCACCCCAGTCTCATCCCACTGATCTCTGTAACAATCCTTCTGGACCTCAGTCTCCAACCTCTGTTCTCTGTAACAGTCCTTCTGTACTGCAGTCTAAAAACTCTGCTCTCTGTAATAGTATTTCTGAACCCCAGACTCCAACGTCAGCTTTCTCTATCAATTCTTCTGCACCCCAGTCTCCAACCTCTGCTCTCTGTAACAGTGCTTCTGCACCTCTGTCTACAAACTCTGTTCTCTGCAACAGTCCTGCTGCACCCCAGTCTCCAACATCTGCTCTCTGCAACAGTCCTTCTGCAACAAATCTCTAACGTCTGCCTCTGTAACATTCCTACTGTAACCCAGTCTCCAAACTCTGCTTCCTGCAACAGTCTTTCTGCACCCCAATCTCCAACCTGTGCTCTCCGCAAAAGTCCTTCTACACCCCAGTGTCCAGCCAGTTCTCTCTGCAACAGTCCCTCTGCAACCCAGTCTCCAACCTCTGCTCTCTGTAACAATCCTTCTGCACCTCAGTCTTCAAACTCTGCTCTCTGCAACGATCCTTCTGCACCTCAGTCTCCAAAAACTACTCTCTGTAAATGTACTTCTGAATCCCTTCTCCAAACTCTGCTCTTTGTAATAGGCCTTCTACACCACAGTCTCCAAACTCTGTTCTCTATAACAATCCTTCTGCACTCCAGTCTCAAAATTTTTCTCTCTACAATGATCCATCTGCACCCCAGTCCCCAAACTCTGCTCTTTGCAACAGTCCTACTGCACCCCAGTCTCCAACATGTGCTCTCTGCAAAAGTCCTTCTGCACCGCAGTCTCCAACCTCTGCTCTCTGTAACAGTCTTGCTGCCCATCGGTCTACAACTCTGCTCTCAGTAAGATCCTTGTGCAACCTTGTTTGAAAACTCAGTTCTCTATAGGAGTTCTACTGCACCCCAGTCTCCAACATCTGCTCTCTGCAACGATCCTTCTGCACCTCAGTCTCGAAACTCTACTCTCTGTAACAGTTTTTTCTGCACCCCAGTCTCAAACCTCTGCTGGTTGCAACGATCTTTCTGTACACCAGTTTCCATCGTCTGCTCTCTGCAACAGTCTTTCTGCACCCTAGTCTCCAACCTCTGCTCTCTGCAACGATCCTTGTGCACCCCAGTATCCAATATCTGCTCTATGCAAAAGTCCTTCTGCACCCCTGTCTCCAAGCTCTGCTCTCTGCAACAGTCTTCTGCACCTCAGTCTGAAAACGCTGTTCTCTGCAATGATCCTTCTGCACCCCAGTCTCCAAACTCTGCTCTCTGTAATACTCCTGTTGCACCTCAGTCTTGAAACTCTGCTCTCTATAAGATCCTTCTGCAACTCTGTCTCCAAACTTTGCTCTATGTAACAGACCTTCTGCATCCCAGTCTCCAACCTCTGCTCTTTGCAAGGGTGCTTCTAAAACCCAGTCTCCAAACTCTGCTTTCTGCAACAGTCCTTCTGCACCCAAGTCTTCAACTTCTGTTCTCATTAACAATCCTTCTTCACCTCAGTTACCAAACTCTGATCTCTGCAATTGTCCTTCTGCACCACAATCTCCAACCTCTATTCTCTGTAACAATCCCTCTGCACCCCAGTCTAAAAACTCTGCTCTCTACAACAATCCTTTTGAACCCCAGTTTCCAAGCTCTCCTCTCTGCGAAAGTACTTGTGCACCCCAGTCTCAAACATCTGCTCCCTGCAACAGTCTTTCTTCACCTCTGTCTGAAAACTGTGCTCTCTGCAACAATCATTTTGCACCCCAGTCTTCAAACTCTGCTTTATGTAACAGTCTTTCGGCACCTCAGTCTCCAACCTCTTCTTTCTGTAAGATCCTCTGCACCCCAGTTTCCAAACTCTGCTCTCTGTAATATTTTTTCAGCTCCCCAGGCTCCAACCTCTGCTCTCTGAAACAGTCCTTCTGCTCCACAGTCTCCAACCTCTGCTCACTGAAACAGTCTTTCTGTCCCACAGTCTCCAACCTCTTCTCTCTGTAATGGTTTTTCTGCACCCCAGACTCTAAACTCTGATCTCTGTAACATCCTTCTTCACCCCAATCTCCAACCTCTGCTGTCTTCAACGATCCTTCTGTACCTCAGTCTCCATCCTCTGCTCTCTGTGACAGTTCTTCTGCACCCCAGTCTCCAACATCTGCTCTCAGCAACAGTTCGTCTGCACCCCAGGATCCAAGGTCTGCACTCTGAAACAGTCCTTATCCACACCAGTCTCCAACCTCTGCTCTCTGTAACAGTTCTCCTTTAGTGCAGTCTCCAAAATCTGCACTCTGTACGGGTTCTTCTGCTCCCCAGTCTTCAACCTCTGCTTTCTGTATCAGTCCTTCTGCACCAAAGACTCAAACCTCTTTATCTGCAACAATCCTTCTACACCACAGTCTCCAAACTCTGCTATCTGCAACACTCCTTCTGCACCCCAGGCTCCAACCTCTGCTCTCTGTAACAATCCTGATGCACCTCAGTCTCAAAACTCTGCTCTCAACAACGGTGCTTCTGCACCTCAGTCTCTAAACTCTACTCTCTGTAACAGTTCTTCTGCAGCTCAGTCTCCAACATCTGCTTTCTCTAAGATCCTTCTGCAACCCAGTCTGTAAACTCTGCCCTCTGTAACAGTACTTCTGCACCACATCTCCAAACTTTGTTCTCTGTAACATTTCTTTTGGATGCTGGTCAAAAACCTCTGCTCACTACAATGATCCTTCTGCACCCCAGTCTCCATCCTCTCCTCTGTACAACAGTCCTACTGCAACCCAGTCTCCAATATCTGCTCTCTGGAACAGTTCTTCTGCACCTCAGTCTGAAAACTCTGTTCTCTTCAACGATCTTTCTGCACACCAGTCTACAAACTCTGTTTTCTGTAACAGTCCTGCTGTACCACAGTCTCTAAGCTCTGCTCTCTGTAAGATCCTTCTGCAACCCTGTCTCCAAACTCTGCTGTCTGTAACAGTCCTTCTGCACCCCAGTCTCCAACCTCTGCTCTCTGTAACAGGCCTTTTGCACCCCATTCTCCAACCTCTGCTCTCTGCAACAGTTCTTCTGCACCCGAGTCTCAAAACTCTGCTTTCCATATCAGTCCATCTGCACCCCAATCTCCAACCTCTGATCTCTGTAACAGTACTTCTGCATCTCAGTCTACAAACTCTGCTCTCTGCAACAGTCCTTCTGCAACCCAGTCTCCAACATCTGCTCTCCGCAAAAGTCCTTCTGCAAAAAAGTCTCCAACCTCTGCCTCTGTAACAGTCCTACTGAAACACAGTCTTCAACCTGTACTCTCTGCAACAGTCCTTCGTCTCCCAAATCTCAAACCTGTGCTCTCCTCAACAGTCCTGCTACACCCCATGTCCAGCCTCTGCTCTCTGCAGTAGTCCCTCTTAGACCAAGTCTCCAACGTCTACTCTCTGTAACAATCCTTGTGTACCTCAGTCTCCAACCTCTGCTCTCTGCAATGGTCCTTCTGCACCGCGGGCTCTGCTCTCTGTAAAAGTACTTCTGAACCCCTTCTCCAAAATCTGATCTCCGTAACAGGCCTTCTGCACCCCAGTCTCCGAACTCTGTTCTCTATAACGATCCTTCTGCACCCCAGTCTCCAACCTCTGCTCTCTTTACCAGTTCTTCAGCACCCCAGTCTCCAAACTCTGCTCTCTGTAACAGTCTTTCTGCACCTCAGTCTCTAACCTTGCTCTCTGTAACAGTCCTTCTGCACCCCAGTCTCCAACCTCTGCTCTCTGCAACAGTTCTTCTGCACCAGAGTCTCAAAACTCTGTTTTGCGTATCAGTCCATCTGCACCCCAATCTCCAACCTCTGATCTCTGTAACAGTACTTCTGCATCACAGTCTACAAACTCTACTCTCTGCAACAGTCCTTCTGCAACCCAGTCTCCAACATCTGCTGTCCGCAAAAGTCCTTCTGCAAAAAAGTCACCAACCTCTGCTCTCTGTAACAGTCCTGCTGCACCTTGGACTACAACCTCTGCTCTCTGTAAGATCCTTGTGCAACCTTGTCTAAAAACTCTGCTCTCTGTAACATTTTTTCTGCACCCCAGTCTCTGAACTCTGCTCTCTGTAACAGGCTGTTTGCACGCAAATCTCCAACCTCTACTCTCTGTAACAGTCCTTTTGCACCACAGTCTCCAACCTCTGCTCTCTGCAACAGTCCTTCAGCTCCCCAGTCTCTAACCTCTGCTGTCTGCAACGATCCTTCTTCAACACAGTCTGCAACGTCTGCTCTCTGCAAAAAACCTTCTGCACCACTGTCTCCAACCTCTGCTCTCTGCAATGATCCTTCTGCATCCCAGTCTCCAACATCTGCTCTATGCAATAGTCCTTCTGCACCCCTGTCTCCAACCTCTGCTCTATGTAATATCCTTCTGCACCACAGTTTCAAAACTCTGCTCCCAGTAACATTCCATCTCTACCCTAGTCTCCAACCTCTGCTATCTGCAATGGTACTGCTACACATGAGTCTAAAACCTCTGTTCTCAGTAACAGTCTTTCTTCTCTCCATCTCCAACCTCTTCTCTATAACAGTCCTTCTGCACCTCAGTCTTTAACCTCTGCTCTCTGCAACAGTACTTCTGCACCCCTGTCTCCAAACTCTGCTCTCTGTAAGATCCTTCTGCACCCTAGTCTCCAAACTCTGCTCTCTGTAACAATCCTTCTGCACCTCAATCTCCAACATGTGCTCTCTGCAACAGTCCTTCTACACCTGATTCTCTAACCTCTGTTCACTGCAACAGTTTTTCTGAACCACAGTTTCCAACATCTGCTCTCTGAAACAGTGCTTCTGTACCCTAGTCTCCAACGTATGCTCACTGTAACAGTCCTTGTGTACTGCAGTCTCCAACTCTGCTCTCTCTAAAGGTCCTTCTGCACAACAGTCTCCAACCTTTGCTCTCTGTATCAGTACATCTGCACCCCAGTCTCCAACCTCTGCTCTCTGTAACATTCCCTCTGCACCTAAGTCTCCAAACTCTGCTCTCTGGGACAGTTCTTCTGCACCCCAGTCTCTAACCCTCTGCACCTCAGTCTCCAAACTCTGCTCTCTGCGACAGTTCTTCTGCACCCCAGTCTATAACCTCTTCTCTCTGCAACAGTTCTTCTTCACCCCAGTCTCCAATATCTACACTCTGAAATAGTCCTTCTCAACCCCAGTCTCCAACCTCTGCTCTCTGTAACAGGCCTCCTGTACTGCGGTCTTTAAATTCTGCTCTCTGTAAATTTCCTTCTTCACCACAGTCTCCAACCTCTTTTTTCTCTATCAGTTCTTCTGCACCCCAGTCTCCAACCAGTGATCTCTGTAACAGTCCTTCTGCATCTCAGTCTCCAATCTCTGCTCTTTGCAACATTTCTTCTGCACCCAAGTCTCCAAACTCTGTTCCCTCAGTCCATGTACACCACAGTCTCTAACCTCTGCTATCTGCAACAGTCCTTCTGCACCCCAGTCTCCAACATCTGCTCTCTTCAACAGTTCTTCTGCACCTATGTCTGAAAACTCTGCTCTCTGTAACGACACTACTGCACCTCAGTCTCCTACCTCTGCTCTCTGTAACAGTCCTTCTACACCTAAGTCTCCCAAATCTGCTATCTGTAAGATTCTGCTGACACCCAGTCTTTAAACTCTGCACTCTGTTAACAGTCCTTTTGCACCCCAGTCTCCAAACTCTGCTCTCTTTAAAAGTCCTTCTGCACCCCAGTCTCCAAACTCTGCTCTGTGTAACAGTCTTCTGCACCCCAGTTTCTAAAATCTGCTCACAGCAACAGTCCTTCTGCACCCCAGTCTCCATCCTCTGCTCTCTGCAATGATCCTACTGCACCCCAGTCTCCAACCTCTGATCTCTACAAGAGTCCTTCTTCACCTCAGTCTCCAACTTCTGCTCTCTGTAAGATTCTTCTTCACCCCTGTCTCCAAGCTCTGCTCCTTTCAACCATCCTTCTGCACACCAGTCTCCAACATCTACTCTATGTAACAGTATTTCTGCACCTCAGTCCCCATTAACTGCTCTCTGAAACAGTCCTTCTGCACCACAGTCTCCAAACTCTGGTCTCTGTTAGATCTTTCTGCACTTCAGATTCTAAACTTTGTTCTCTGTAACATTCCTTCTCTTCCCCAGTCTTTATCCTCTGCTTTGTGCAAGTGTCCTGCGGCACCTTTGTCTCCAACCTCTGTCTTCTGCAACAGTCTTTCTGCTCCCAGTCTCCAACATCTGCTCTCTGTAACAGTCCTTCTGTACCGCAGTCTCCAACCACTGCTCTCAGTAACGGGCATTCTGCACCCCAGTCTGCAAATACTGCTTTCTGTATCAGTCCTTCTAAACATCAGTCTCAAACCTCTGCTCTCTGTATCTATCCTTCTACACCTCAGTCTCCAACCCGTGCTCTCTGTTTCATTCCTTCTGCACCCCAGTCTCCAACCTCGGTTCTCTGTACCAGTTTTTCTATACCGCAGTCTCCAAACTCTGGTCTCTGTAACGGTCCTTCTGCACCCCAATTTCCAACCTCTACTTTCTGTAACAGTACTTCTGCACATTAGTCTGATACCTCTGCTCTCTACACGATCTTTGTGCACCCCAGTTTCAAAATATTGCTCTATGTAACAGTCCACTTGCACCTCAAACTCCACCCTCTCCTCTCTATAACAGGCCTTCTGCACGCCAGTCTTCAATGTCTTCTCTCTGTAGCAGGCCTTCTGCACCCCAGTCTCCAACCTCTGCTCTCTGCAATGATTCTAGTGCACCCCAGTCTCTAACCTCTGATCTTTGCAAGAGTCCTTCTGCACCACAGTCTCCAAATTCTGTTCTCTTTAAGATCCTTCTGCACACCTGTATCAAACCTCTGCTCTCTGTAACAGTCCTTCTGCATCCAAGTCTCCAACCTCGGCTCTCTGTAGCAGGACTTCCACATATCAGTCTCTAAACTCTGCTCTCTGCAACAGTCCTTCCACAGCATATTCTCCAATCTTTGCTCTCTACAACAGTCCTTCTGCACCCTAGTTACCAATATCTGCTCTCTGCAACTACACTTCTGCACCCCAGTCTCCTACCTCTGCTCTCTGTAACAATCCTTCTTCTCCTTATTCTCCCAACTCTACTCTCTTTAAGATCCTTCTGAAACCCAGTCTTTAAACTTTGCACTCTGTAACAGTCCTTCTGCACAACAGTCTCCAACCTCTGCTCTCTGTAACAGGCCTTCTTCACCCCAGTCTCCAACCTCTTCTCTCTGCTACGATTTTTATCCACCCCAGTCTTTAACATCTGCTCTCTGCAACAGTCCTTTTGCACCCCAGTCTCCAAACTCTGCTCTGTGTAAGATTCATCTGAACCCCAGTCTTCAACCTCTGCTCTCTTTAACAGTCCTTCTGCACCCCAGTCTCCAAAATCTGATCTCTGTACCAGTCCTTCTGCACCTCAGTCTCCGACCTCTGCTCTATGTAATAGTCCTTCTGCACCCCAGCCTCTAAAATCTGCTCTCTGCAACAGTCCTTGTGCACCCCAGTCTCCAACATCTGCTCTATGCAGCAGTCTTTCTGAACCACAGTCTTCAAACTCTGCTCTTTGCAACGATCCTTCTGGACCCCTGTCTCCAACGTCTTCTCTCTGCAACAGTCTTTCTGCACAACAGTCTCCAACCTCTGCTCTCTTTAAGATCATTCTGAACTCCAGTTTCCAAAATCTACTCTCTGTAAGATCCATATGAACCCCAGTTTTCAACCTCCTCTCTCTGTAACAGTCCCTCTGCACCCCAGACTTTAAACTTTGCACTTTGTAACAGTCATTCTGCACAACAGTCTTTAAACTCTGCTCTCTCTAACAGGACTTCTGCACTCCAGTCTCCAACCTCTTCTCTCTTCAATGATTCTTCTCCACCCCAGTCTCCAACATCTACTCTCTGAAACAGTCCTTTGCACCCCAGTCTCCAAACTATGCTCTCTTTAAGATCCATCTGAACCCCAGTCTCTAACCTCTGCTCTCTGTAACTGTCCTTCTTCACCCCAGTCATCAAACTCTGCTCTCAGTAACAGTCCTTCTGAACCCAGTCCTTCTTTACCGCAGTCTCCAACCTGTGCTGTTTGTAAGGGTCTTCTACACCCCAGTCTCCAACCTCTGCTTTCTGTATCAGTCTGTCTGAACCCCATTCTCTAACCTCTGTTCTCTGTATCTAACTGTGTGCACCTCAGTCTCCAACCTGTGCTCTATGTAAGAATCCTTCTGCACCCCAGTCTCCAACCTCTGCTCTCGGTAACAGTCCTATACTGCAGTCTCCAAACTCTGTTCTCTGTAACAGTCCTTCTGCACCCCATTTTCCAAACGCTGCTTCCTTTAACAGTCCTTCGGTACCTGAGTTTTCAAACTCTCCTATGTGTAACAGTCCATCTACACCTCAGTTTCCAACGTCTACTTCTTGTAACCGTCCTTCATGACCTCAGTCTGAAACCTCTGCTCTCTGCATGATCCTTCTGCACCCCAGTCTCAAACCACTGCTCTCTGTAACAGTCCACCTGCACCTCAGTCTCCAACCTCTGCTCTCTGTAAGATCCTTCAGCAACCCAGTCTCCAAACTCTGCTCTCTATAAAAGTCCTTCTGCACCCCAGTCTCCAAACTCTCCTCTCTGCAACAGTCTTTCTGCACCCCAGTCTCGAAAATCTGCTCTCTGCAACAGTCCTTCTGAACCTCAGTCTGTAAACTCTGCTCCCTTAAACCACCCTTCTGCACGCCAGTCTCCTAACTTTGCTCTCTGTATCAGTTTTTCTGCACCTCATTCTTCCAACTCTACTCTTTGTAAGATCCTTCTACACCCCAGTCTTTAAACTCTGCACTCTGTTACAGTCCTTCTGCACAACAGTCTCCAAACTCTGCTCTCTGTAACAGGACTTCTGTACTGCAGTTTTCAAACTCTTCTCTCTGTAATGGTCCTTCTGCACCCCACTCTCAACCCTCTGCTTTCTCTATCAGTCCTTCTGCACTCAAGTCTCCAACCTCTGCTCTCTGAAGCAGTCCTTCGGCACCCCAATCTCCAAATTTTGATCTCTGCAAAAGTCCTTCTACACCCAAGTCTTTAACCTCTACACTCTGCAAAAGTCCTTCTGCACCTCAGTCTCCAACCTCTTCTCTTTGCAAAGGTTTTTCTGCACCTCAGTCTTCAACATCTGCTCTCTGTAACAGTTTTTCGGCACCCCAGTCTCCACCCTCTGCTCTCTACAATGAACCTTTTACACCCAAGTCTCCAAACTCTGCTCTCTGCAACAGTTCTTCTTCACCCGAGTCTCCAACATCTGCTCTCTGCAACAGTTTTTCTAAACCTCATTTTGAAAACTCAGTTCTCTGCAAAGATCCTTGTGGATTAAAGTCTACAACCTCTGCTCTCTCTGACAGTCCTTCAGCACCTCAGTCACCAACCTCTTCTCTCTGTAAGATCATTATGCCACCCAGTCTCCAAACGCTGCTCTATGTTACAGGCCTCTGCTCCCCAGTCTCCAAGCTCTGCTCTGTGTAACAGGTCTTCTGCACCTCAGTCTCCAAACTCTTCTCTCTGCAACGATCTTTCTGCATCCCATTCTCCAACCTCTGCTCTCTGCAACAGTCCCATTGCACCCCAGTCTCCAACCTCTGATCTCTGTAAGATAATTCTGCACATCTGTCTCCAACCACTGCTCTCTTTAACAGTACTTCTGTACCACAGTCTCCAACCTCTATTCTCTGTAATGGTCCTTCTGCACCCCAGTCTCCAAACACTGCTCTCTTCAACAGTCCTTCTGCACATCAGTCTCCAAACACTGCTTTCTGTAACAGTTTTTCTGCACCTTAGTCTTCAACAACTGCTCTCTGCAACAGGCCTTCTGCACCCCATTCTCCAACGTCTGCTCTCTGCAACAATCCTTCTGCATCCCAGTCTCCAAACTTTCCTCTCTGTAAGATCCTTCTGCTCCCCAGTTTCCAAACTCTACACTCAGTATCAGTCCTTTTGCACACCATTCTGCAAACACTGCTCCATGTAAAAGTTATTCTGAACCTCAGTCTAAAACAACTTCTCTCTGCAACAGACCTTCTGCACCCCAGTCTCCAACCTCTGCTCTTTAGAACAGTCTTTCTATACCCCAGTCTCCATAATCTACTCTCTGCAACCATCCTTCTGCACCCCAGTCTCCAACGTCTGCTCTCTGCAACAATCCTTCTGCACCCAGTCTCCAAACTTTCCTCTCTGTAAGATTTTTCTACACCCTAGTTTCCAAACTCTGCTCTCTGTAACATTCCTTCTGCACCCCAGTCTCCAAAGTCTGCCCTCTGCAATGGTCCCTCTGCACCCCAGTCTCCAACCTTGTTCTCTACAACAGTTCTTCTGTACCGCAGTCTTCAACCTCTATTCTCTATAAGGGTCCTTCTTCACCCGTGTCTCTAACCTCTGCTTGCTGTATCAGTCCTTCTGCACCACAGTCTCCAAACTCTGCTCTCTGTAACAGTCCTTCTGCACCTCACAATTCAACCTCTGCTCTCTGCAACAGTCCTTCTGCACACCAGTCTTAAACCTCTGCTCTCTGCAACAGTCCTTCTGAACCTTAGTCTCCAATATCTGCTCTCTGCACCAGTCCTTCTCCACCCCAGTCTCCATCATCTGCTCTCTGTAACAGTCCTTCTGTACTGCAGTTTCCAAACTCTTCTCTCTGTTACGGTCCTTCTGCACCCCACTCTCCAACCTCTGCTTTCTCTATCAGTCCTTCTGCACTCAGATGTCCAACCTCTGCTCTCTGTAATAGTCCTTCTGCACCTCAGTATCCAACGTCTCCTCTCTGCAACAGTCCTTTGGCACCCCAGTCTCCAACCTCTGCTCTCTGTTACAGTCTTTCTGTACTACAGTCTCCAACTTCTTCTCTCTGTAATGGTCCTTCTGGACCCCAGTCTCCAAACTCTGCTTTCTGTATTAGTCATTCTGCACCCTGGTCTCTAAACTCTGATTTCTGTAACAGTCCTTCTGCAACTCAGACTATAATTTCTGCTCTCTGCAACAGTCCTTCTGCTCCCTAATATCCAAACTCTGCTCTCTGCAACGGCCCATCTGCACTTCATTGTCCAAACTCTGCTCTCTGTAAGATCCTTCTGAAACCCAGTCTCCAACCTCTGCTCTCTATAACAGTTTTTCTGCACCTCAGTGTCCAATCTCTACTTTTCTCACCAGTCCTTCTACACTCTAGTCTCCAAAATGTGTTCTCAGTAACAGTCCTTCTGCACCTCAGTCTGAAAACCCTTCTCTCTGGAACGATCCTTCTGCATCTCAGTCTCAAACCTCTTCTCTGTGTAACAGTCATTATGTACCTCAGTCTCCAAACTTTTGTCTCTGTAAGATTCTTTTGCAACCCACTCTTTAAACTCTGCTCTCTGTAACTATCTTTCTGCACCCCAGTCTCCAAGAACTGCTCTCTGTAACAGGCCTTCTGCACCTCCAATCTCCAACCTATGCTGTCTATAACAGGCCTTTTGACCCCAGTCTCCAAACTCTTCTCTCTTCAACTATTCTTCTGCACCCCAGTCTCAAACCTATGGTGTCTGTAAGATCCTTCTGCAAACCTGTCTCCTACCTCTGCTCTCTGTAAAAGTACTTCTGAAAAGCAGTCTCGAAACTCTGCTCTCTAAAAGGGTTCTTCTGCATTTCAATCTCCAATCTTTGCTCTCTGCAACACTCCTTCTGCAGCCCAGTCTCCAAAAATTGCTCTGTGAAATAGATTTTCTGCACATGAGTCTCCAACCTGTGCTCTCTGTAAAAGTCCTACTGCACCCCAGTCTTCAACCTGTGCTTTCTGCAAAAGTCATTCTGCACCAAGTCTCCAATCTCTGCTCTCTATAACGATCCTTCTGCACCCCAGTCTCCAAAATCTGCTCTCTGCAAAAATCCTTCTGCACCCCATTCTCCAAATCTGCTCTCTGCAACAGTCCTTCTGCACCCCAGTCTCCAACCTCTGGTCTCTGCAACAGTCCTTCAGCACCCAAGTCTCCAAAATCTGCTCTCTGCAACAGTCCTTCTACACCCCACTCCACAACTTCTGCTCTCTGCAACAGTCCTTCTACCCCCTAGTCTCGATAGTCTGCTCGCCGCAACGATCCTTCTGCACCCCAGTCTCCAACCTCTGCTCTCTGTAAGGGTCATTATGCACCACAGTATCCAACGTCTGCTTTCTGTATCAGTTGTTTTCCACCACAGTCTCGAAAATCTGCCCGCTGTAACAGTCCTTCTGCAACTCAGTCTGCAAACTCTGCTCTCTGCAACAGTCCTTCTGCAACTCAATCTTTAACCTCTGCTCTCTGTGAGGGTCCTTCGGCACCCGAGTCCCAAACCTCTGCTTTCTGTAACATTCCTTCTGCACCTCGGTCTCAAATGTCTTCTCTCTGCAACGGTCCTTCTGCCCCTCAGTCTCCAACCTCTTCTCACTGTAACAGTGTTCTGCACCTTAGTCTCCAACTTTTGCTCTCCTTAATATTTTTCTGCAACCCAGTATTCAAACTCTGCTCTCTGTACCAATCTTTCTGCACCCCAGTCTCCAACTCTGCTGTCTGTAATAGGCCTTCTGCACCCCAGCCTCCGAACTCTGCTTTCTGTATCAGTCCTTCTGCACCCCAGTCTTCAACCTCTGTTCTCTACAAAACTTCTTCTGCACCCCATTCTCCAAACAGTGTGCTCTGTAACAGTCTATCTGTTCCACAGTATCCAACCTCTGTTTCCTTTAAGGGTCCTTCTGCACCCGAGTTTCCAACCTCTGCTTTCTGTATCAGTCCTTCTGCACCACAGTCTCCAAACTCTACTCTGTAACAGTCCGTCTCAACCACAGTCTGCAACCTCTGCACTCTGCAATTGTCCTACTGCACCCAGTCTCCAACCTCTGATCTCTGCAAAAGTCCTTCTGCACCCCAGTCTCCAACATCTGCTCTCTACCAAAGTCCTTCTCCACCCCAGTCTCAAAACTATGCTCTCTGTAACAGTACTTTGTACTGCAGTTTCCAAACTATTCTCTCTTTAACGGTCCTTCTGCATGCCACTCTTTAACCTCTGCTTTCTGTATCAGTCCCTCTGCACTCAATCTCCAACCTGTGCTCTGTAACTGTCCTTCTGAATTTCAGTCTCTAAAGTCTGTTAGCTGCAACAGTCTTTCGGAACCCCAAACTTCAACCTCTGCTCTCTGCAACAGTCCTACACCCAAGTCTCCAACCTCTGCACTCTGCAACAGTCCTTCTGAACCTCAGTCTCCAACCTCTTCTCTTTGCAAAGGTCTTTCTGCACCTCAGTCTTCAACATCTACTCTCTGTAACAGTCCTTCTGCACCTCAGTCGCCAACCTCTGCTCTCTGTAAGATCCTTCTAAAAACCAGTCTCCAAACTCTGCTTTCTATAACAGTCCTTCTGCACCCAAGTCTCAAAATCTTGCAGTCTGTAAAACTCCTTCGGCACCCCAGTCTGCACCCTTTGTTCTCTGCAACGATCCTTCTACACCCAAGTCTCCAACCACTGCTCGCTGCAACAGTTCTTCTGCACCCCAGTCCCCTATATCTGCTCTCTACAACAGTTTTTCTAAACCTCATTCTGAAAACTCTGCTCTCTGAAAGAATCCTTCTGGACCCCAGTTTCCAACCTCTGCTCTCTCTGACAGTCCTTCGTCACCTCAGTCACGAACCTCTGCTCTCTGTAAGATCTTTATGCCACTCAGTTTCCAAACTCTGCTGTGTGTTACATGTCATCTGCTCCCCAGTCTCCAAGCTCTGCTCTTTTTAACAGGCCTTCTGCACCTCAGTATCCAACCTCTTCTCTCTGCAACAATCCTTCTGCACCCCATTCTCCAAACTCTGCTCTCTGCATCAGTCCTATTTCACCCCAGTCTCCAACCTCTGCTCTCTGTAAGATCCTTCTGCACACCTGTCTCAAACCTCTGCTTTCTTTAACAGTTCTTCTGTACAGCAGTCTCTAACCTCTATTCTCTGTAACAGTCTTTCTGCATCCCAGTCTCCAAACACTGCACTCTGCACAGTCCTTCTGCACCCAGTCTCCAACCTCTCTTCTCTGCGACAGTCCTTCTGCACCTTAGTCTCTAAACACCGATCTCTGTAACAGTTTTTCTACACCTCAGTCTTCAACAACTGCTCTCTGCAACAGTCCTTCTTCACCCCAGTCTCCAAACTCTGCTCTCTAGAACAGTCCTACTATACAACAGTCTCCATAATCTACTCTCTGCAACGATCCTTCTGCACCCCAGTCTCCAAAGTCTGCTCTCTTCAACAATCTTTCTGCACCCCAGTCTCAAAAATTTCCTCTCTGTAAGATCATTCTGGACCACAGTCACCAAACTCTGCTCTCAGTATTAGTCCTTCTGCACCCCAGTCTCCAAACACTTCTCTCTGTAACAGTTTTTCTGCACCTCAGTCTTAAACAACTGCTCTCTGTAACAGTCCTCCTGCACCCCAGTCTCCAACGTCTGCTCTCTAGAACAGTCCTTCAATACCACAGTCTCCATAATCTACTCTCTGCAACGATCCTTCTGCACCCCAGTCTCCAACGTCTGCTCTCTGTAATAATCGTTCTGCACCCAAGTCTCCAAAAATTCCTCTCTTTAAGATTCTTCTGCACCCCAGTTTCCACACTCTGCTCTCTGTAACATTCCTTCTGCACCGCAGTCTCCAACGTCTGCCCTCTGCAATGGTCCCTATGCACCCCAGTCTCCAACCTTGTTCTCTACAACAGTTCTTCTGTACCGCAGTCTCTAAACTCTGCTCTCTGTAATGGTCCTTCTGCACCCCACTCTCCAAAATCTGCTTTCTGTATCAGTCCTTCTGCACCACAGTCTCCAACCTCTGCTCTCTGCAACAGTCCTTCTGCACCCCAGTATCCAACATCTGCTCTGCAACAGTCCTTCTGCACCACAGTCTCAAACATCTGCTCTGTTTAACAGTCTTTATGTACTGCAGTCTCCAATCTCTGCTCTCTGTAATGGTCTTTCCGCACCCCAGTTTACAAACTCTGCTCTCTGTAACATTCCTTCTCCAACCCAGTCTCCAACCTCTGCTTACTGCAACAGTCTTTCTGTATCCCAGTCTCCAAACTCTGCTCCCTGTAGCAGCCTTTTTGCACCTCAGTCTCCAACCTCTGCTCTCTGCAACAGTCCTTCTATACCCCAGTTGCCAACCTCTGCTCTCTGGAAAGATCCTTCTGCAACCCAGTCCCCAACGTCTGCTCTCTGCAACAGTCCTTCTGCACCCGAGTCTCCATACTCTGCTCTCTGTAAGATCCTTCTGCAATCCCGTCTCCGAACTCTGCTCTCTGTAACAGTCCTTCTGTACCGAAGTCTGCAAACTCTGCTCCCTGTAAGATCTTTCTGCACCGCAGTCTCCAAACACTGCTTTCTGTATCAATCCTTCTGCACCACAGTCTCCAACGTCTGCTCTCTGCTACAGTCCTACTGAACACCAGTCTTCATCATCTAATCTCTGCAACAGTAGTTCTGCACCCCAGTCCATTCTGCAACCCTGTCTTAAACGTCTGTTCTTACAACAGTCCTTCCGGTCCCCAGTCTTCAATCTCTGCTCTTTGTGAAAGTCTTTTTGCACCCCAGTCTCCAGTCTCCTCACTTTGTAATGGTCCTTCGGCACCCCAGTCTCAAACCTCTGCTTTCTTCCCAGTCGTGTACCCCAGTCTCCAAAATCTGCTCTCTGCAACAATCTTTCTGCACCCCAGTCTCCTACGTCTGCTCTCTACAAAAGTCCTTCTGCACTTAAGTCTTCAAGCTCTGCTCTCTGTAATATCTTTATGTACCCCAGTCTCCAAACTCTGCTATCTTCAACGGTCCTTCTGCACCTCAGCCGCCAACCTCTGTTCTCTGCAACAGTCCTTCTGCACCCCCGTCTCCAAACTCTGCTCTCTGTAACAGTCCTTCTGTACTGCAGACTCCAACCTCTGCTCTCTGTAATGGTCCTCATGTACCCCAGTCTCCAAACTCTGCTTTCTGTATCATTCCTTCTGCACCCCTGTCTCAATCCTATGCTCTCTGTAACAGTCCTTTTGCACCCCAGTCTCCAACTTCTGCTCTCTGCAAGTCTTTCTGCACCCAAATCTCTAACTTCTAATTTATGTAACAGTCCTTCTGCACCTCAATATCCAAACTCTGTTCCCTGTAACAATCCTACTTCACGCCAGTCTCCAAATTCTGCTCTCTGCAAAGGTCCTTCTGCACCCCACTCTCCAAACTCTGCTCGCTGTAATATGCTTCTTTACCCCAGTGTCCAAACTCTAATCTCAGTAACAGCTCTTCTGCACTGCAGTCTCCAAACTCTGCTCTCTGTAACAATACTTCTGCACCTCAGTCTCCAAACTCTGCTCTCTCCAAAGGTCCTTCTGCAACCCTGTCTTAAACCTCTGTTCTTGCAACAGTTCTTCCGCTCCCCAGTCTTCAATCTCTGCTCTTTGTAAAAATCTATTTGCACCCCAGTCTCCAATCTCAGCTCTCTGTAACGGTCCTTCGGCACCCCAGTCTCCAACCTCTTCTTTCTTCCCAGTCGTACACCCCAATCTCCAAACTCTGCTCTCTGCAACAATCTTTCTGCACCCAAGTATCCTACTTCTGCTCTCTACAAAAGTCCTTCTGCACTTAAGTCTCCAACCTCTGCTCTCTGTAAGATCCTTCTGCACCCCAGCCTCCAACCTCTGCTATCTTCAACGGTCCTTCTGCACCTCAGTCGCCAACCTCTGTTCTCTGCAACAGTCCTTCTGCACCGCAGTCTCCAACCTCTGCTCTCTGTAACAGTCCTTCTGCACCTCAGTCTCCAACCTCTGCTCTCTGCAACAATCCTTCTGCATCCCAGTCTCCTACGTCTGCTCTCTACAACAGTGCTTCTGCACTCCAGTCTCCAACCTCTGCTCTCTGTACCAGTTCTTCTGCACCGCAGTATCCAACATCTGCTCACTTTAATGGTCCTTCTGCACTCCAGTCTCTAAACTCTGCTTCCTTTATCAGTCTTTCTGCACCTCAGTCTCCAACTTCTGCTCTCTGTGACAGTTTTTCTGCACCTCAGTCTTCAATCTCTGCTCCCTGCAATTGCCCATCTGAACCTCAGTATCCAACCTCTACTCTCTGTAACAGTCCTTATGCATCTCAGTATCCAACCTCTACTCTCTGGAAGGTAATTTGCAAACCAATCTTCAAAATCTGCTCTCTGTAACAGTCCTTCTGCACCCCTTCTCAAAACTTTGCTCTCTGTAACAGGCTTTCTGCACCACAGTTTCCAACATCTCCTCTCTGGAACAGTCCTTCTGCACACAAATCTCCAACCTCTGCTCTCTGCAACAGTCTTACTGCACCCCAGTCTCCAACATCTGCTCTCTGCATTAGTCCTTCTGCACCTCAACTGAAAATTCTGCTCTCTTCCACAATCCTTCTGCACCCCAATCTTCAACTTCTGCTCTCTGTAACAGTCCTTCTGGAACCCAGTCTTCAATCTCTGCTCCCTGCAACAGTCCTTCTGCACCTCAGTCTCCAAACTCTGCTTTTTGTATGATGCTTCTGCACCCCAGTCTACAACCTCTGCTCTCTGGAACAGTCCTTCTACACCCTAGTCTCCATAATCTGCTCTGCAACACTCCTTCTGCACCCCAGTCTCCAATCTCTGCTCTCTGCAACAGTCCTTCTGCACATCAGTCTCCAAACTCTGCTCTCTGTAAAAAGCCTTCTGCACCCAGCTTTCCAACCTCTGCTCTCTGCAATGATCCCTCTGCACCCCAGTCTCCAATCTCTGCTCCCTGCAACAGTCCTTGTGCACCCCAATCTCCAACATCTGATCTCTGAAACAGTTCTTCTGTACCTCAGTATGAAAACTCTGCTCCCTGCAATTATCCTTCTGCACCCGAGTCTCCAACCTCTGCTCTCTGTAACAGTCCTTCTGTACCTCAGTCTCCAACTTCTGCTCTGTATCAGTCCTGCACCCCTGTTTCCCACATCTGTTCTCTGTAACTTTCCTTCTTCACCTCAGTCTTCAACCTCTGCTCTGTGTAAGAGTCCTTCTGCATCTCAGTCTGGGAACTCTGCTGACTGCAACGATCCTTCTGTACCCCAGTCTCCAACCTCTGTTCTCTGCAACGATCCTTGTGAAACTCAGTCTCAAACCTCTACTCTCTGTAACAGTCCTTCTGCACCTCAGTCTCCAACATCTGCTCTCTGTAAAATCCTTCTGCAACCAAGTCTCCAAACTCTGCCATCAGTAATAGTCCTTCCAAAGCCCTTCTCCAAACTCTGCTCTTCATAACAGGCCTTCTAAACCCCAGTCTCCAACCTCTGCGCTCTGTAACAGTCCTGCTGCACCTCGGTCTACAATCTCTGCTCTCTGTAAGATCCTTCTGCAATCTTGTCTAAAAACTCTGCTCTCTGTAACAGTCATTCTGCACCTCAGTCTCCAAACTCTGTTCTTTGCAACACTCATTCTGCACCCCAGTTGCCAACCTCTGCTCTCTGCAACAGTCCTCCTGCACCCCAGTCTTCAACCTCTGCTTTCTGTATCAGTCCTTCTGCTCCCCAGTCTACATACTCTGCTCCCTGTAACAGTCCTTCTGCACCTCATATCCAAACTCTGCTCTCTGCAACAGTCCTTATGCACCCCAGTCTCAAACCTCTGCTGTCTGAAACATTCCTTCTACACCCCAGTGTGCAACGTGTGTTCTGTGTAACAGTCCTTCTGCAGCCAACTCTCCACCCCTTCTCTCTGCAACGATCTTTCTGTACCTCAGTCGTAAACCTCTGCACTCTGCAACAATCCTTCTGTACCCCAGTCTCCAACCGCTTTCTCTGTAACAGTCCTTCTCCACCTCAGTCTTAAACATCTGCTCTCTGCAAGAGTCCTTCTGCAACCAAGTCTCCAAAATCTGCTCTCTAAACAATCCTTCTGCACCCCAGTCTCCAACATCTACTCTCTGCAATGATCCTTCTGCACCTCAGTCTCCAAACTGTGCTCTCTGAAAAATGCTTCTGCACCCCAGTTTCCGAAATCTTCTCTCTGTAATATTTTTTCTCCACCCTAGTCTCCAACCTCTGCTTTCTGCAACGGTCCTGCTGCACCACAGTCTCAAACCTCTGCACTCTGCAACAGTCCTTCTGCTCCCCAGTCTCCAAACTCTGCTCTTTATAACAGTCCTTCTGCACCCCAGTCTCCAACCTCTGCTCTCTGTAACAGTCCTGCTGCACCTCGGTCTACAATCTCTGCTCTCTGTAACATCCTTCTGCAACCTTTCTAAAAACTCTGCTCTCTGAAACAGTCCTTTTGCACCTCAGTCTCCAAACTCTGTTCTTTGCAACACTCCTTCTGCACCCCAGTCACCAAACTCTACTCTTTGTAGCAGTCATTCTGTACGACAGACTCCAAACACTTCTCTCTGTAACGATACTTCTGCACCCCAGTCTCCAAACTCTGCATTCTGTATCAGTCCTTCTTTACCCCAGTCTACAAACTCTGCTCTCTTTAATAGTCTTTCTGCACCTCATATCCAAACTCTGCTATCTGCAACAGTCCTTATGCACCCCAGTCTACAACCTCTGGTGTCTGAAAAAATCCTTCTGAACCCCAGTCTGCAACGTGTGCTCTGAGTAACAGTGCTTCTGCATCTCAACTCCAACTCTGCTTTCTGCAATGATCCTTCTTCACCTCAGTCTTAAACCTCTGCTCTCTGCAACAGTCCTTCTGCACCCCAGTCTCCAAACTCTGTTCTCTGTAACAGTCTTTCTCCACCTAAGTTTTCAACCTCTGCCCTCTGAAAGAGTCTTTCTGCACCCCAGTCTCCAACATCTGTTCTAAACAGTCCTGCTGCACCTCAGTCTCCAACCTCTTCTCTCTGAAAAATGCTTCTGCACCCTAGTTTCCAAAATCTGCTCTCTGTAATATTCCTTCTTCACGCCAGTCTCCAACCTCTGCTTTCTGCAATGGTCCTGCTGCACCACAGTCTCAAACCTCTGTACTCTGCAACAGTCCTTCTGCTCCCCAGTCTCCATACACTGCTCTTTATAACAGTCCTTCTGCACCCCAGTCTCCAACCTCTGCTCTCTGCAACAGTATTACTGCACCTAAGTCTCCAAACTATGCTCACTGTAAGATGCTTCTGCACCCCAGTCGCCCAACTCTGCCCTCTGTATCAGTCCTTCTGCACCCCAGTCTTAAATCTCTGCTCTCTGCAACAGTCCTTTTGACCCTCAGTCTCAAAACTCTGCTTTCTCTAAGATGCATCTGCACCCCAGTCTACAACCTCTGCTCTCTGGAACAGTCCTTCTACACTCTAGTCTCCATAATCTGCTCTGCAACACTCCTTCTGCACCCCAGTCTCCAATCTCTGATCTCTGTAACAGTCCTTCTGCACATCAGTCTCCAAACTCTGCTCTCTGTAAAAGGCCTTCTGCACCCCGCTTTCCAACCTCTGCTCTCTGCAATGATCCCTCTGCACCCCAGTCTCCAATCTCTGCTCGCCGCAACAGTCCTTGTGCACCCCAATCTCCAACATCTGATCTCTGAAACAGTTCTTCTGTACCTCAGTATGAAAACTCTGCTCTCTGCAATTATCTTTCTGCACCCGAGTCTCCAACCTCTGCTCTCTGTAACAGTCCTTTTGTACCTCAGTCTCCAACTTCTGCTCTGTATCAGTCCTGCACCCCTGTCTCCCACATCTGTTCTCTGTAACTTTCCTTCTTCACCTCAGTCTTCAACCTCTGCTCTGTGTAAGAGTCCTTCTGCATCTCAGTCTGGGAACTCTAATGACTGCAACGATCCTTCTGTACCCCAGTCTCCAACCTCTGTTCTCTGCAACGATCCTTGTGAAACTCAGTCTCAAACCTCTACTCTCTGTAACAGTCCTTGTGCACCTCAGTCTCCAACATCTACTCTCTGTAAAATCCTTCTGCAACCAAGTCTCCAAACTCTGACATCAGTAATAGTACTTCTAAAGCCCTTCTCAAAACTCTGCTCTCCATAACAGGCCTTCTGAACCCCAGTCTCCAACCTCTGCGCTCTGTAACAGTCCTGCTGCACCTCGGTCTACAATCTCTGCTCTCTGTAAGATCCTTCTGCAACCTTGTCTAAAAACTCTGCTCTCTGTAACAGTCCTTCTGCACCTCAGTCTCCAAACTCTTTTCTTTGCAACACTCCTTCTGCACTCCAGTTTCCAACCTCTGCTCTCTGTAACGGTCCTTCTGCACACCAGTCTCCAACCTCTGCTTTCTGTATCAGTCCTTCTGATCCCCAGTCTACATACTCTGCTCTCTGTAACAGTCCTTCTGCACCTCATATTCAACTCTGCTCTCTGCAATAATCCTTCTGCACCCGAGCCTCCAACCGCTGCTCTCTGAAACAGTCCTACTGTACCTCAGTCTCCAACTTCCGCTCTGTATCAGTCCTGCACCCCTGTCTCCAACATGTGCTCTCGGTAACTGTCCTTCTTCACCTCATTCTTCAACCTCAGCTCTGTGTAACAGTCCTTCTGCATCTCAGTCTGGAAACTCTGCTGACTGCAACGATCCTTCTGCACCCCAGTCTCCAACCTCTGTACTCCAAAACAGTTATTCTGCACCCAAGACTCCAACCTTTGCTCCCTGTAACAGTTCTTCTGTACCACAGTATCCAACCTCTGTTCTCTGTAAGGATCCTCTGCATCTCAGTCTGCAACCTCTGCTGCTGCAACAGTCCTCCTGCACCCCAGTCTTCAAACTCTGCTCGCTGCAACAGTCTTTCTGCAGCCCAGTCTCCAAAATCTGCTCTCTGAAATATTCCGTTTTTACCACAATCTCCAAACTCTGCTCTCTGTAACCGTCCTTCTGTACTGCTGTCGCCAACCTCTTATCTCTGTAACGGTCCTTCTGCACCCGAGTCTCCAAAGTCTGCTTACTGTATCAGTCCTTCTGCACCCCGGTCTCTAAACTATGCTCTCTGTAACAGTCCTTCTGCACCTCAGACTCCAATCTCTCCTCTCCGTAACAGGCCTTCTGCACCCCAGTCTCCAAAGTCTTTTCTCTATAACAATCCTTCTGCACCCCAGTCTCCAACCTCTGCTCTCTGTAACAGTCCTGCTGAAACTCGGTCTAAAATCTCTGCTCTCTGTAACGTCCTTCTGCAACCTTTTTAAAAACTCTGCTGTCTGAAACAGTCCTTCTGCACCTCAGTCTCCAAACTCTGTTATTTGCAACACTCCTTTTGCACCCCAGTCGCCAAACTCTACTCTCTGTAACAGTCATTCTGTACCACAGTCTCCAAAAACTTCTCTCTGTAACGGTCCTTCTGCACCTCAGTCTCCAACCTCTGCTTTCTTTATCAGTCCTTCTTTACCCCAGTCTACAAACTCTGCTCTCTGTAACAGTCTTTCTGCACCTCATATCCAAACTCTGCTATCTACAGCAGTCCTCATGCACCCCAGTCTACAACCTCTGGTGTCTTAAAAATTCCTTCTGCACCCCAGTCTGCAACGTGTGCTCTGTGTAACAGTGCTTCTGCATCCCAACTCCAACTCTGCTTTCTGCAATGATCCTTCTTTACCTCAGTCTTAAACCTCTGCTCTCTGCAACAGTCCTTCTGCACCCCAGTATCCAAATCCTGTTCTCTGTAACAGTCTTTCTCCACCTCAGTTTTCAACCTCTGCCCTCTGAAAGAGTCCTTCTGCACCCCAGTTTCCAACATCTGCTCTCTAAACAGTCCTGCTGCACCTCAGTCTCCAACCTCTGTTCTCTGAAAAATCCTTCTGCACCCCAGTTTCCAAAATCTGCTCTCTGTAATATTCCTTCTCCAGGCCAGTCTCCAAACTCTGCTTTCTGCAACGGTCCTGCTGCACCACAGTCTCAAACTTCTATACTCTGCAACAGTCCTTCTGCTCCCCAGTCTCCAAACTCTGCTCTTTATAACAGTCCTTCTGCATCCCAGTCTCCAACCTCTGCTCTCTGCAACAGTCTTACTGCACCTCAGTCTCTGAACTATGCACACTGTAGAATGCTTCTGCACCCCAGTCTCCCAACTCTGCCCTCAGTATCAGTCCTTCTGGACCCCAGTCTTCAATCCCTGCTCTCTGCAACAGTCCTTCTGAAACTCAGTCTCCAAACTCTGCTTTCTGTATGATGCTTCTGCACCCCAGTCTACAACCTCTGCTCTCTGGAACAGTCCTTCTACACCATAGTCTCCATAATCTGCTCTGCAACACTCCTTCTGCACCCCAGTCTCCAATCTCTGCTCTCTGCAACAGTCCTTCTGCACATCAGTCTCCAAACTCTGCTCTCTGTAAAAAGCCTTCTGCACCCAGCTTTCCAACCTCTGCTCTCTGCAATGATCCCTCTGCACCCCAGTCTCCAACCTCTGTTCTCTGCAATGATCCTTGTGAAACTCAGTCTCAAACCTCTACTCTCTGTAACAGTCCTTCTGCACCTCAGTCTCCAACATCTGCTCTCTGTAAAATCCTTCTGCAACCAAGTCTCCAAACTCTGCCATCAGTAATAGTCCTTCTAAAGCCCTTCTCCAAACTCTGCTCTCCATAACAGGCCTTGTGTACCCCAGTCTCCAACCTCTGCGCTCTGTAACAGTCCTGCTGCACCTCGGTTTACAATCTCTGCTCTCTGTAAGATCCTTCTGCAACCTTGTCTAAAAACTCTGCTCTCTGTAACAGTCCTTCTGCACCTCAGTCTCCAAACACTGTTCTTTGCAACACTCCTTCTGCACCCCAGTTGCCAACCTCTGCTCTCTTTAACGGTCCTTCTGCACACCAGTCTCCAACCTCTGCTTTCTGTATCAGTCCTTCTGATCCCCAGGCTACATACTCAGCTCTTTGTAACAGTCCTTCTGCACCTCATATCCAACTCTGCTCTCTGCAATAATCCTTCTGCACCTGAGTCTCCAACCGCTGCTCTCTGAAACAGACCTTCTGTACCTCATTCTCCAACTTCCGCTCTGTATCAGTCCTGCACCCCTGTCTCCAACATGTGCTCTCTGTAACTGTCCTTCTTCACCTCATTCTTCAACCTCAGCTCTGTGTAACAGTCCTTCTGCATCTCAGTCTGGAAACTCTGCTGACTGCAACGATCCTTCTGCACCCCAGTCTCCAACCTCTGTACTCCACAATATTTATTCTGCACCCCAGTCTCCAACCTTTGCTCCCTGTAACAGTTCTTCTGTACGACAGTATCCAACCGATTTCTGCAACATTTTTTCTGCACCCTAGTATCCAACCTGTTCTCTCTGTAACAGTCCTTCTGGACCCAAGTCTCCCACATCTGCACTCTGTAACGATCCTTATTCAGCCCAGGCTCTACCTCTGCTCTCTGCAAAGATTGTTCTGCAACTAAGTCTAAAACATCTGCTCTGTTCAACGATCATTCTGCACCTCACTCTCCAACCTCTGCTCTCTGTAACAGTTTTTCTGCACCTCAGTCTCCAACCTCTGCTCTCTGCAACCGACCTTCTGCACCCCAGTTTCCAACCTCTGCTTTCTGCAACGATCCTCCTCACCCTAGTCTCCAACGTCTCCTCTCCTTAACACTCCTTCTGCACCCCAGTCTTCAAACTCTGTTTTCTGTAAGGTCCTTCTGCACCCCAGTTTCCAAAGTCTGCTCTCTGTAACATTCCTTCTCCAACCCAGTCTCCAACCTCTGCTTTCTTCAACGGTCCTGCTGCAACCCAGTCTCCAAACTCTGTTCCCTGAAACAGTCCTTCTGCTCCCCAATTTCCAAACTCTATTCTGTGTAACAGTCCTTCTTTTCCACAGTGTCCAACTTCTGCATTCTGTAATGGCACCCTAGTCTCCAACCTCTGATTTCTTTATCAGTCCTTCTGCACCACAGTTTCCTAAATCTGCTCTCTTTTACAGTCCTTCTGCACCTCAGTCTCCAAACTCTGCTTTCTGTAAAATCTTTCTGCAACCAAGTCTCCAATCTCTGCTTTCCATAACAGTCCTTCTGCACACCAGTCTCCAACGTCTGCTCTCTGCAACAGTCATTCTGCACCTGAGTCTCCAAAATCCGCTCTCTGCAACAGTCCTTCTGTACCTTAGTCTGAAATCTCTGTTCTCTGCAACGACCACCCTGCACCCGAGTCTCCTTCCTCTGCTCTCCGTAACATTACTTCTGAACCTCAGTCTCCTACCTCTGCTCTCTGTAAGATCCTTCTGCAACAAAGTCTCCAAACTATGCTCTCTATACGAGTTATTCTGCATAACATTCCCCAAATTCTGCTCTCTGTAACAGGCCTTCTGCACCACAGTCTCCAACCTTGGCTCTCTGTAACAGACCTTCTGCACCCCAGTCTCCAAACTCTGCTCTCTGCATCAGTCTTTCTAAACCCCAGTCTCCAAACTCTGCTCTCTGCAACAGTCCTTCTGCACCCCAGTCTTCAAGTTATGTTCTCTGTAACAATCCTTTTGCTCCTCAGTTCCCAAACTCTGACCTCTGCAATGGTCCTTCTGCACCCCAGTCTCTAATCTCTGCTGTCTGCAACCATCCTTTTGAACCCTTGTCTCCAACCTCTGCTCTCTGCAAAAGTCTTTCTGAACCCCAATCTCCAATATCTGCTCTCTGCAACAGTCCTTCTGCACCTTAATCTAAAAACTCTGCTCTCTGCAATGATCCTTGTGCACCCCAGTCTCCAAACTCTGCTTTCGGTAACAGTCCTTCTTCACCTCAGACTCTAACTTCTGCTCTCTGCAAAAGTTCTTCTTTAACATCTACTCTCTTAAAGAGTCCTTCTACACCACTGTCCAAATGCAAAAGAATGAGACCTGAACTATTGCTCACCCTGCAAAAAATCAACTCAAAATGCACTAAAGACTCAGGCACTAGACCAGAAATTATGCAGTTTCTAGGAAAAAACAAAGTCAATACTCCAACCTACAGGCAGAGAAATGACTTTCTCAATAGGAGGCCAAAGCTTAGGAGATAACACCAAAAGTTAGCTAATAGGATGGCATCAAATTAAGAAGGTTCTGCACAGCAAAGGAGACAATTAGAATATGAAGAGAGAACCTACAGAAAGGGAGAAAATCTTTATGAGGGGCTCTTCTAAAAGAGAATGAATATTCAGAATATTAATAAAGAACTTAAAAAACTTAACATCAAACCCACAATTATTAAATAACCCAATTATCAAATAACCCATTTACCAAATGGGAAACTAAATGAACTAAACAGACACATCTTAGAAGAAAATATGTGAGTGGCCAACAAATATATTAAAATACTTGCAAGTCAAGAATACCCTGAGATTTCATCTCACTTCAGTGACAAAGGCAACCACCAAGAATACAAACAGAAATGAGTGTGACAAGGAGAGAATTGGAGAGAAGGGAGCACTCTCACCCTGTTGGTGGGCATGTAAATCAGCACAACCACCACGGAAATCGGGATGGAGTCTTCTCAGAAGTAGCCATGGACCACCCTGCGACCCAGCTCTACCTCTGCTTGGTATTTATCACAGCAGATCAAAGTCATCATACTATAATTACACATACATGCCCATGAACCAGCCGAGGTGACATCAGTGGACGAATAGATAAAGAATATCTGGTATATGCACACTGGAATTTCATTCAGCCATAAAGAAGAACGAAATTATGTCATGCTGGAAGATGGATGGATCTTCAGAACATTAAGGGAAATAAGAAACTCAGAAAGTTAAGGGCCATATGTTTTTCCTCTGTTAAAGCTAGAGGGGGAAAAGGAAGGAAAGTTGGGAAGGGAGTCTCATCATGAAAGTTGAAGGAAGATCAGTAGAGTCAAGGCACCAGGGAAGGAGGTGAGGAAAAAGGAAATATTGGAATGATATTGGCCAAAGTTCACGGTTATTTTGTGTGCATGTTCAAATATGTGTCAGCAAATCCCACCATTATGGACCACTACAATGCACCAATGAAGTGTGAAAAGAAGAGTTTCACATTACATGGGACAGGCACTATTCTAGGAGGGTGCCCATTTTTTTTCATCTATAAATACCACGATCATTTACCACTGACAAAAATCTCTACAGATTCGAATGTTCTGATCACTGCTCCACCACATGGCCTCTTCTACTTCAGCATCCCCTTATTCTCAGTGAAATCAGGGAGCCCGTTTCAAGGATGCCATCTGTTAATGTCTTCCCAGGCTGCCGAGGACAGCGGCTGCAGGTTTCACAAGGATCTGGTGCTGCCTTCTGAATGCATGTCCACGAGGCTTTGGCGAAGGCTTGTGCTCCAGGCCTTCCTCCAGATCCAGCTTTGAGGCCAGGGAAGGGGTCACATAACACGCCATCCAACACCTTATTTATTTCTGATCACCATCTTCTCCATTATTCCAGGACAATATTGTTCATTGAACTTAAACAAACACTGAGTCCAGATTTCAGTCCATCAACCAAAGAGAGTCTATTAGCCACTCCCTGTGGCTCAGGAAAATCCTTGGCCCTAACATTTCTGGTGATTACGTCCCTGTGACTGCATTCAAGATGATCGAGCAATATGTCCTGACTTCTTTTGTCTAGAAGACTCAAACAAATTCTCTTATATATTCTTAAGGCTCCTATTAACATAATACAGTAAAATATTTACGTTTTATTTTGGTGTGACTCTTATACTCTCCTGGACTATATTTTATACTCTTACCTGAGGCGTTCTAGGATCAGACCCCAATTAAGTGTCCGGTGACAATGTGGGATGATGGATGAGCATCTTAAAGACAATTGGGCTGGGGATGTGGCTCAAGCAGTAGTGCGCTTGCCTGGCACACGTACTGCCCGGTTTCGATCCTCAGCACCACATACCAACAAAGATGTTGTGTCCGCCGAGTACTAGAAAGTGAATATTAAAAATTCTCTTTCTCTCTCTCTCTCTCTTTCTCTCTCTCTCTATCTCTCTCCCCCCTGTCCTCTCCTCTCCTCTCCTCTCTCACTCTCTCTTAAAAAATAAAAAAGACAACTCCCCAGGTAGAGTCACCATAGGGTCTTCAATTTAGGGAAAGCTAGTCTCCTCGGGGGAGGAGGGGCTGCTTCTGACAGCAAAGAGTGTTAATGGCCATTTCAGGGTTCAAGGCTCTGAGATTTGTCTAATTCCACTGGTATTTTGCCATTCTAATTAAGAGGGTCTCAATCATTCGCACGTTAATGTCCTAATTGACATAAGAGAGACCTGGAGAAATTGTGGATTTATAATTTTCTTTGTACTTCTGCAATTTAGAGAATTGGATGTTTTATTCTGATATTAACCTTTATCAGTTTCCAGAGAGAAAATATTTCTGATGATCTGAACCTGACTTGAAGGAGAAATATAATGCTTGAACCTATAATTTTCTTTTTGTAAGTCTCCCACTCCAGTCAGTAACAGCAGTCTGTAGTCATGTTGTAATGTTCATTGCCACCCTGAAGGTCGATGGTGTTATTCCAAAGCTCAGTTTTCCATAGACATTTGATTTCAGGCCACGATAACTTAAAGTCTCTGTTGGGTCATTGCACACCAAAAATTATCAGGTCTCCTTTCCCATGGGCTGTGACATCATCAACATATTCAATTCCCTCAGGTCAGACATCCAACCTACCTCCTCAGATCTGTTATCTAGAACCATCTCTGATGTAAACCCCTATTGTGGTCAGTGCCACCGTGGTCACATAGAGATGAAGAACGACTCTTGATGTCTTAGGGTAGAGGAAATTGACACAGAAAAAAGTTATAAAATGGTTGGGAGATCTGAAAGAAAAAAGGAAAATAGGGCAGGTGACACCACCCCATATATGGAAACCCTAACATCCTGGAAAGAGATGCTCATTCCACGCTACTGTGACCCACATTCAGGAACAGCTGTCTAGGAGCCTGCACACACAGCTCCTGGCACCAAGGAGATTAGTTCCTGCCTCTACAGGGCTGGTTTGCTGCTGCTGCTATGGGATCCGAAAGAACCCGCTTTCTTCCTTTCCTTTCTTCCTCTCTGCCTAGTGTTTGGCTGATCTTGACAGAACCTCCTTAAATAAAGGCCTGCAAGCAGGGGAGTGTGGGAAACAAGGTTCTCGTACTTTCTGTCCCTCTGGTGTGGGGAGAACACAGAAAGACAGAGATGGTGCTGAACACCCACACAAGGTGTCCAACACACTTAAACCTGAAAGTGGGAAAACGGTGTTTTTGAAAAGAGAGGAGAGAAAGGAGTCTCAGAGATTTTAAAAGCGGAAGTTGGAGTTGAAGCTCCAGATACAGACTCTCTAACAAGGTGCCTACAAGTCTCTGGGAGGCATGTTTTTCAGATGACTGTATACTCCAGTTTGAAAATTGGTCTAGACTGTGATCGTGCAAAGGGATGCACATTCTCTAGCCAGCTTCTTCAGGACACTCTGGACCTCGTTGCTTCTCAGGCTGTTAATGACAGGGCTCAACAGGGGGCTTACCACACAGAAGAGCACAGAGACCAGGGTGTCCATGTCCAGCCTTCTCTGGACATGTCATAGTGGAAGTTGGCTGTTTCATAAAAGACCACCACAACAGTGAGGGGGGACGCACAGGTGGAGAAGGCCTTCCTCCTGCCCTGGGCAGAAGAAATCCCCAGGATGGCCGCCATGATTAGTACGTAGGAGCCTGCAGTGAAAAGGCAGGGGCTCAGGCCCATGGTGGCAATGACAACGTGGAGCGCAGACTCGTTGGCAGAGGTGTCTGAGCAGGAGAGCTTCAGGAGCAATGGGGTGTCACATAGAAAGTGGCTGAACTGGTGCGGCCCACACAGAGTGAGTGTGATGGCCATCACCTTTTGTGTGACCAAATTCACTAGCCCACACAGCTAGGACTCAGTCACCTGGCCAACACAGACCTTCACACTCATGATGACTGGGTACTGTTGAGGACGGCACGTGGCCACACAGCAGTCATACTGGCCACACAGCCAGGAAGAAGCCTGCTGTGCCAGCACTTTTCACCAAAAAGAAGATCTGGAAAAGGCAGCCCTTATAAGAAATGGCCTTCTTCTCCCAAAAGAAGTTCACCAACATTACTGGAAGGGTGGTGGATGTTTAGCAGACGTCCAAAAAGCTCAAATTGCTGAGGAAAAAGTACATTGGAGTGTGGAGAGCATGACTGACCCTGGTGGCCACTATTATGAGCATGTTCCCCTGGAGAGTGGTCAGGTAAATGACCAGAAAGAGCAGAAAGAACAAGCCCTGTAGGTTGGAGTTGTTGGAAAATCCCAAGAAGATGAATTCAGTAACAAATGATTGATTGCTCATTTCCAATGGTATCATAGCTACAAAACAGAGAAAAAGAGACCATGACGAGAATGGACTGAGAGCACCCCAAACAGGCTTTTCAATCTGCAGCAACATGGCAAATAATATTGTATACAGAGATGCCTGGACTCTGGAAAGAGACGTATAGGAGTGACTTTAGAGAGAGCATAACTTCTCACAGACTTTTGCATAGGTACTCTTTTGTAAGAATAAATGAAGTCTTGGTCAAAATGCACAACCAGCTATCAACCAATGTGTCTCATTGAATCTGCAGTATCTCCCTCTTAACACTTGCTTCACTGTGATGAATTCTTTTTTGTATGTCTGTTATTTCAAGTAATAAGTTTTCATTGTGGAAAAATGAAGAAAATGCAGAAAGTTATTCAGAAGAATAGAACAGGTCACAAAATCAAAGCTCTCTTTGCATTCATCCCATTCTACCTCTATCTATCTTTAAAATATCCAAAGCAAAATTTCCCAATATTGTTGTACTCTATTTAGTTGTTTGCCTCGTAATCTTAATTTCCTAACATGAAATTAAGTTAATATCTCCCTTTTTATTGAACATAGAAACCTTCCCTTCCATTTACTATCATAAATATTGGAATAGAAGCTTTCATACATATGTATCTGTGAACATCTCTGATTATTTCTTAAAAGTGAAATTATAAGTCACCTGCTTTTAAATACATTGATCTATTTTTTTCAGTAGAAACTTTTATTTTTTTAAGTTTTATAAGATACAAGAAATTTTGACAAATAATATATACTTAGGTATATTTCTTCTTTTGTAGTATAAGATTTACCTCACCGAACATTACATTTCCGGTAAAAAAAAAGATTGATACAATTACTGATTTTCTATCATGTTACCCATGCTATTCCGTGATCCATTGTTTTGTACTAAAATTTCTGTTTTTTTTTCAATCTTAAATGAAAAATATTATAGTAAAACCGTAGGTTCTTGGTTCAGATAGATGTGGATTGAAATCCATCTGTTGTTCACTAGATGTTGTTTGTAAAATGGTCAGCTCATCTCTATTCCTCAGTTTGTTCCTTGCTTAGGATATTAATGATGTCTATTTCACAACTGCTGAAAAAAGTTTTGAGATAATATAAGCTATGTGTCTGGCACATTACATTTACTCAATGCCTTTTATCAAGTTAGAAAATGTCTATCCATTTTTTACTAGTATTTTTTTTTTGGTGTATGTGTGCTGGGTTTTGAAATCAGAGCCTTATGCATACTAAGCATGCACTCTACAACTGGACTTTGCCCCTAGTTTCATTTAGTTATAGTTTTTATCATAAATAGATATTGCATTTTCTTATTTTCTCTGCATCTATTGAAATGATATATATTTTTTCTTATTTAGTCTGTTACTATGGAAATTCGGTTGATTGAATTTTTGAATATTGAACCAGCCTTGCATTCTGGGATCGATCTCAATTGACTGTAATGTTATCCTTAATCTATATGGCTGCGTTCAGTTTGTTAATATTGTTTCCTGCTTGCTTTTGTGTATTCTATTTTTGCTGTTCTCCAGACATAAACTATTTCTTGAAGAATTCTCAGCTGTATTCTACTGTTATTTTCAGTCAATGCATGTTAATGGACTAGTTAGAAACAGAAAAGGGATTTCTGATGTTTCCAGGAAGCCCTGCCTTAGGTACTGTAAACTCAGTCACAGGGATATGGCCTTCACAGTGACCCACTTTCTAGCAATATGGCTGAGCCTAGTTCTTATTCCTCCCGACGTTAGACATTTTGGCCTGTTCCTTTCCGTTGAGTGTCCTAATGTAACAGTTTCTGTTACTCTTGCGCCTGAAGATTACAGCTTTTGTTCTATGCAAAAAATCAGGAAATGGGTCTGGGAGGAGATTTGGCTGCTTTTGCTGCTCTTTGTCCCTCCACCTATCCAAGAATTGATACCGCTAAAGACACTTTCTCAGAACACTTCCATATCTTCCTGGGAGCATTTGGTGGAATCCATGAAGAAAAAAAAAATACAAACATCTTATGTCTATAGCTCTTTGGGTCTTTATGCTCTTAAACCAGTCTATACTTAGTCTTTAGCAATCCATTAACTATTTTTTATTTGATTTTTTTTTATAAGTAAACTCCTGTGTATCTAGTGGGTTCTCACAGAGTTAAAAAAATGCCTGGATTATTTTGGTTGCTTATCTCTCTCCAGACTTTGGTTAGTTGTTTGCCTTATAATCTTCATCCCTAATAAAGTCAAGGAAAGTCATTAATTTGCAATTTCTTCTGCTCTTTTTGGTTATTATAATGATGAAAACAACATACTTTCTAGCTATTTCGATAGATACTCAAGGTGAAATTTGAAGTCTATAAACTTACTTTTAAAAAATATTTAGTAATTTAAATTTAGTTAAACATGTAGTGATTCAAATTACTAACATACGGGATGAAAAAGGTAATATCACAACAGACACTTCAGAAATACAGAAGATAATCAGAAATTATTTTGAATCCTTATACTCCAATAAAATAGAAGATAGTGAAGGCATAGATAAATTCCTTAAGTCTTATGACCTGCCCAGATTGAGTCAGGAGGATATAGACAACCTAAACAGACCAATAACAATAGAGGAAATAGAAGAAACCATCAAAAGATTACCAACTAAGAAAAGCCCAGGACCTGATGGGTATACAGCAGAGTTTTACAAAACCTTTAAAGAGGAACTAACACCAATACTTTTTAAGCTATTTCAGGAAATAGAAAAAGAGGGAGAACTTCCAAATTCATTCTACGAGGCCAACATCACCCTGATTCCGAAACCAGACAAAGACACTTCAAAGAAAGAAAACTACAGACCAATATCTCTAATGAACCTTGACGCAAAAATCCTCAATAAAATTCTGGCGAATCGGATTCAAATACATATCAAAAAAATTATACATCATGATCAAGTAGGATTCATCCCTGGGATGCAAGGCTGGTTCAATATACGGAAATCAATAAATGTTATTCACCACATCAATAGACTTAAAAATAAGAACCATATGATCATCTCGATAGATGCAGAAAAAGCATTCGACAAAGTACAGCATCCCTTTATGTTCAAAACTCTAGAAAAATTAGGGATAACTGGAACATACCTCAACATTGTAAAAGCAATCTACGATAAGCCACAGGCCAGCATCATTCTGAATGGAGAAAAATTAAAGGCATTCCCTCTAAGATCTGGTACAAGACAGGGATGCCCTCTCTCACCACTTCTGTTCAACATAGTCCTCGAAACACTGGCCAGAGCAATTAGACAGACAAAAGAAATTAAAGGCATAAAAATAGGAAAAGAAGAACTTAAATTATCACTATTTGCAGATGATATGATCCTATACCTAGCAGACCCAAAAGGGTCTACAAAGAAGCTATTAGAGCTAATAAATGAATTCAGCAAAGTGGCAGGATATAAGATCAACACGCATAAATCAAAGGCATTCCTGTATATCAGTGACAAATCCTCTGAAACGGAAATGAGGACAACTACTCCATTCACAATATCCCCCCAAAAAATAAAATACTTGGGAATCAACCTAACAAAAGAGGTGAAAGATTTATATAATGAAAATTATAGAACCCTAAAGAAAGATATAGAAGAAGACCTTAGAAGATGGAAAAATATACCCTGCTCATGGATAGGTAGAACTAACATCATCAAAATGGCGATATTACCAAAAGTCCTCTATAAGTTCAATGCAATGCCAATCAAAATCCCAATGGAACTTCTTGTAGAAATAGATAAAAGAATCATGAAATTCATATGGAATAATAAAAGACCCAGAATAGCAAAAACAATGCTAAGCAGGAAGAGTGAATCAGGCGGTATAGCGATACCAGACTTCAAACTATACTACAGAGCAATAGTAACAAAAACAGCATGGTACTGGTACCAAAACAGGCGGGTGGACCAATGGTACAGAATAGAGGACACAGAAACCAATCCACAAAACTACAACTATCTTATATTTGATAAAGGGGCTAAAAGCATGCAATGGAGGAAGGATAGCATCTTCAACAAATGGTGCTGGGAAAACTGGAAATCCATTTGCATCAAAATGAATCTGAACCCCTATCTCTCGCCATGCACAAAAGTTAACTCAAAATGGATTAAGGAGCTTGATATTAAATCAGAGACATGGCATCTGATAGAAGAAAAAGTTGGTTATGATCTACATACTGTGGGATCGGGCCCCCAATTCCTCAATAGGACACCCATAGCGCAAGAGTTAATAACTAGAATCAACAAATGGGACTTACTCAAACTAAAAAGTTTTTTCTCAGCAAAAGAAACAATAAGAGAGATAAACAGGGAGCCTACATCCTGGGAACAAATCTTTAATCCACACACTTCAGATAGAGCCCTAATAACCAGAATATACAAAGAACTCAAAAAATTAGACAATAAGATAACAAATAACCCAATCAATAAATGGGCCAAGGACCTGAACAGACAGTTCTCAGAGGAGGACATACAATCAATCAATAAGTACATGAAAAAATGCTCACCATCGCTAGCAGTTAGAGAAATGCAAATCAAAACTACCCTAAGATACCACCTCACTCCAGTAAGATTGGCAGCCATTAGGAAGTCAAACAACAATAAGTGCTGGAGAGGATGCGGGGAAAAGGGCACTCTTGTTCATTGCTGGTGGGACTGCAAATTGGTGCAGCCAATTTGGAAAGCAGTATGGAGATTTCTTGGAAAGCTGGGAATGGAACCACCATTTGACCCAGCTATTCCCCTTCTCGGTCTATTCCCTAAAGACCTAATAAGAGCATGTTACAGAGACACTGCTACAACGATGTTCATAGCAGCACAATTCACTATAGCAAGATTATGGAATCAGCCTAGATGCCCTTCAATAGATGAATGGATAAAAAAAATGTGGCATTTATACACAATGGAGTATTACTCTGCATTAAGGAACGACAAAATCATAGAATTTGGAGGGAAATGGATAGCATTAGAGCAGATTATGCTAAGTGAAGCTAGTCAATCGTTAAAAAACAAATACCACATGACCCCTTTGATATAAGGGGAGTAAACAAGGACAGGGTAAGGACGAAGAGCTTGAGAAGAAGATTTACATTAAACAGGGATGAGAAAAGGGGAGGGGAGGGGAGGGGAGGGGAGGGGGGATAGTAGAGAATAGGACAGACAGCAGAATACATCAGACACTAGAAAGGCAATATGTCAATCAATGGAAGGGTAACTGATGTGAAACAGCAATCTGTATACGGGGTAAAGTTGGGAGTTCATAACCCACTTGAATCAAACTGTGAAAGATGATGTATTAAGAACTGTGTAATGTTTTGAACGACCAACAATAAAAAAAAAAAACAACAATAGATCACGGATTAGAATTGGTAACATGATAGAAAATCAGTAATTGTATCAATCATTTTTTTTTCAGGAAATGTAATGTTCGGTGAGGTAAATCTTATAATACAAAAGAAGAAAAATACCTAAGTATAAAAAAAAAAAAAAAAAAAAAAAAAAAAAAAAAAAAAAAAAAAAAAAAAATATTTAGTAATTTCTAATTTAGTTAAATATGTAGTTATTCTATTCAAAACAATCCTATTCCTAGCATATTTCCAAGGAAATTAATGCACAGTTCACAAAAATTCTTGTGTAAAAATTCATAATAACTCAAACAAATATTATGCCTTCAGCCGATGGACAGAAGACAAATCACGGTTTATCATGCAGTGGAATAATTGTTACTTTAGAAACACAAATACTAGAACATTAATAACATTGACAAGACACGCTGCATTGTTTTTGGGAACCACTGCTGCCTGCCCGGATCCCCGCGGGCGGGCCCTGTGAACCCAAGCCGACCGCCGCCCACACGCTGCAGCGAGTTTAGGAGCAGGAGCGGCCTGCCTGGCCCCCCGCAGCCCGACTTTGTGAACCGCCCACACGTAGCATCGAACTTGGGAGCCGTTGCTGGCTGTCTGCCTATCCCCCCCCTTCCCGGGCTGGCTTGGTGAACCTCAGCCAGCCACTGCTCACACGTTGCAGTGAACTTGGGAGCTGGTGATGCCTGCTTGGCTGCCTTGGCCCCCGCAGACCAGCTCTGTGAACCGCCGCTGGCTACGGCCAAGCGGCCGCTGCCTACACCCTTGCAGTGAGTGGGGGAGCAGGCGCTGCCTGCCCGGCACCGAGGGCCCGACTCTGTGAACCTCCTCTGGCGGTTTGGAGCTTCAGACGACCACCCTCCACCTGCCAACCCAGTGCTGCAAAGGACCCCTGACCAGCTCTGCAAAAGGCCCCGCCCACACAGCGAACAGCAGGAATGGAGACCCGCCCAATCCGGGAGGAAGTACCGCTGCACAGTAATTGACTCCCGCCTACTGAGAGGAGAAACTTGGCCCGGTGGGCATAGCTCCACCCCCTGGAAGAGCAGTTAATCGAACTCTAGGTCTGCATTTATAATTTTTTTTTGCTGTCTTTTTAAATGTTTTTTAATCCATCTTATTTTATTTAATTCTATTTTTTAAATCTCATTTTTCATTTCTACTATTATTATTTTTCTTTAAATCCCTTTTAATCTTCTATTTTTTTCTATCCCTCTTTTCTCCTGTCTTTACATCTCTTTTTAATTTTCTTATTCCCCCTTCCTTGAATTCTACCTGCTTACTCATATTCTCTTTAGTGACTTCTACCCATCCTTTCTAATACCTTTCCTCCCAAGCTTCAAATATATTTATAGGAGTAAACAGTAACTCAGCAGTCAAACAGAACAAGAAACAATATGAACAGCATGAAAAAGCAAGGAAGAAAAGGAGTGCAAACAATGCAGGTCAGCCTAAATATTCAGGAGGATATAGAATCACCAGCAAAATGGTCATATAAAGAACTCATGGAACACCTGAGACAGATGATACGGAACCTTAAAGAGGATACAAGACAGCAAATTCAAGCAGCGAAAAAACACATTGAGAATGTATTACCCAAACAGATAAAGGAAGAAGTTAAGCATCTTTATCAGGAGATAGAGACTATAAAAAAGAATCAAACCATAATCTTAGAAATGAAGGAAACTATAAACCAAACTAAAAACTCAAATGAGAGTATCATTAATAGAGTGGAGCAAGTAGAAGCTAGAACATCAGATAATGAAGACAAAATATATCATCTGGAAATGAGGTTAGCCATCTCAGATAGGCTGGTTAAAAATCATGAGAGAAGCATACAAGAGAACATACAAAATCACAGTAGACCAACGCCAAGACACATTGTTATGAAGATATCCAATATACAGAACAAAGAGAAAATATTAAAAGCTACAAGAGAAAAGAGAAAGATTACATTCAGGGGTAAACCAATAAGGTTAAAAACGGACTTCTCAACTCAGACGCTGAAAGCGAGAGGATCCTGGAATAACGTATTTCAAACACTGAAAGACAATGGATGCCAACCAAGAATTCTGTACCCAGCAAAATTAAGCTTCAGATATGACAACGAAATAAAAATCTTTCATGATAAACAAAAACTAAAGAATTTGCAGCCAGAAAACCAGTGTTGCAAAGCATCTTGAGCAAAACACTTCACGAGGAAGAAACGGAAAACAATAACCAAAGCAAACAGTGGGAAGTACCTCAATAAAGACAGACGGAGGGGGGAAAACTAATCATGGAGAAACAAATGCAATTAAAAAAAAACGAGATAAATAATCAAATATGGCTGAAAGTACAAACCATATATCAATAGTAACTCTAAACATTAATGGTTTAAACACTCCAATAAAGCGACATAGGCTGGTAACATGGATCAAAAAAACAAATCCAACAATATGCTGTCTCCAGGAGACTCACCTGACTGGAAAAGACATACACAGGCTGAAGGTGAAAGGTTGGGAAAAAATATACCACGCACACGCTCCTCGCAAGCAAGCAGGGGTGGCCATCCTCATATCGAATAAAATCGACTTCAAGACTAAGTTAATCCAAAGGGATAAGGAAGGACATTATATACTGTTAAAAGAAACCATTAAACAACAAGACATAACAATTATCAATATTTATGCACCAAATAATGGCACTTCGAAGTTTATAAAACAAATTCTCCTCAAGTTCAAGAATCAAATAGACCACAAAACAATAATTATGGGTGACTTCAACACACCTCTCTCACCATTGGACAGATCCTCTAAGCAAAAGTTGAATAAAGAAACTATAGACCTCAATACCACAATCAATAACCTAGACTTAACTGACATATAGAGAATATACCAACCATCATCGAATGGATATACTCTTCTCAGCAGCACATGGATCCTTCTCAAAAATAGACCATATATTATGCCATAGGGCAACCCTCAATAAATATAAAGGGGTAGAGATTATACCATGCATTTTATCTGATCATAATGGATTGAAACTGGAAATTAATGATAAAAGAAGGAAGGGAAAATCCAATATCACATGGAAAATGAACAATATGTTACTGAATGATCAAAGGGTTACAGAAGACATAAAGGAGGAAATCAAAAAATTCTTAGAGATAAATGAAAATGCAGACACAACCTATCGGAATCTATGGGACACAATTAAAGCAGTTTTAAGAGGGAAATTCATCGCCTGGAGGTCATTCTTCAAAAAAAGGAAAAACCAACAAATAAATGAGCTCACACTTCATCTCAAAGCCCTAGAAAAGGAAGAGCAAAACAATAGCAAATGCAGCAGAAAGCAAGAAATAATTAAAATCAGAGCGGAAATCAATGAAATTGAAACAAAAGAAACTATCGAAAAAATTAACAAAACTAAAAGTTGGTTCTTTGAAAAAATAAACAAGATTGACAAACCTTTAGCCATGCTAATGAAGAGAAGAAGAGAGAGAACTCAAATTACTAACATAAGGGATGAAAAAGGAAATATCACAACAGACGCCACAGAAATACAGAAGACAATTAGAAACTATTTTGAAAACCTATATTCCAATAAAATAGAAGATAGTGAAGACATCAATAAATTTTTTAAGACATATGATTTGCCCAGACTGAGTCAGGAGGACACACACGATTTGAACAGACCAATATCAATGGATGAAATTGAAGAAGTAATCAAAAGACTACCAACCAAGAAAAGCCCAGGACCGGATGGGTATACAGCGGAGTTTTACAAAACCTTTAAAGAAGAATTAATACCAATACTTTTCAAGTTATTCCAGGAAATAGAAAAAGAGGGAGTCCTTCCAAATTCATTCTATGAGGCCAACATCACATTGATTTCGAAACCAGACAAAGACACATCAAAGAAAAAAAACTACAGACCAATATCTCTGATGAACCTAGATGCAAAAATCCTCAATAAAATTCTGGCGAATCGGATACAAAGACACATCAAAAAAATTGTGCACCATGATCAAGTAGGATTCATCCCTGGGATGCAGGGATGGTTCAATATACGGAAATCAATAAATGTTATTCACCATATCAATAGACTTAAATATAAGAACCATATGATCATCTCGATAGACACAGAAAAAGCATTCGACAAAGTACAGCATCCCTTTATGTTCAAAACATTAGAAAAACTAGGGATAACAGGAACTTACCTTGATATTGTAAAAGCTATATACGCTAAGCCCCAGGCTAGCATCATTCTGAATGAAGAAAAATTGAAGGCATTCCCCTTAAAATCAGGAACAAGATAGGGATGCCCTCTATTACCACTTCTATTCAATATAGTTCTCGAAACACTGGCCAGAGCAATTAGACAAACGAAAGAAATTAAAGGCATAAAAATTGGAAAGGAAGAACTTAAATTATCACTATTTGCAGATGACATGATTCTATACCTAGAAGACCCAAAATGGTCTACAAAAAAACTACTAGAACTAATAAATGAATTCAGCAAAGTGGCAGGATATAAAATCAACACGCACAAATCAAAGGCATTTATGTATATCAGCAACAAAACCTCTGAAATGGAAATAAGGAAAACCACTCCATTCACAATATCCTCAATAAAAATAAAATACTTGGGAATCAACCTAACAAAAGAGGTGAAAGATTTATACAATGAAAACTACAGATCCCTAAAAAGAGAAGTAGAAGAAGATCTTAGAAGATGGAAAGATATACCCTGTTCATGGATAGGCAGAACTAACATCATAAAAATGGCGATATTACCAAAAGTCCTCTATAGGTTTAATGCAATGCCAATAAAAATTCCAATGGCATTGCTTGTAGAAATAGATAAAGCAATCATGAAATTCATATGGAAAAATAAAAGACAAAGAATAGCAAAAGCAATTCTAAGCAGGAAGTGTGAATCAGTTGGTATAGCAATACCAAATTTCAAACTATACTACAGAGCAATAGTAACAAGAACAGCATGGTACTGGTACCAAAACAGGCGGGTAGACCAATGGTACAGAATAGAGGAGACAGAGACTAATCCACAAAGTTACAACTATCTTATATTTGATAAAGGGGCTAAAAGCATGCAATGGAGGAAGGATAGTATTTTCAACAAATGGTGTTGGGAAAACTGGAAATCCATATGCAACAAAATGAAACTGAATCCCCTCCTCTCACCATGCACAAAAAATTAGCTCAAAATGGATCAAGGACCTTGATATCAAATCAGAGACTCTGCGTATGATAGAAGAAAAAGTTGGCTACGATCTACATATTGTGGGATCAGGCTCCAAATTCCTTAACAAGACACCCATAGCACAAGAGTTAATAGCAAGAATCAACAAATGGGACTTACTTAAATTAAAAAGTTTTTTCACAGCAAGAGAAACAATAAGAGAAGTAAATTGGGAGCCTACATCATGGGAACAAATTTTTACCCCCCACACTTCAGATAGAGCCTTAATATCCAGAGTTTACAAGGAACTCAAAAAATTAGACAATAAGACAACAAATAACCCAATCAACAAATGGGCCAAGGACCTGATCAGACACTTCTCAGAGGAGGACATACAATCAATCAACAGATACATGAAAAAATGCTCACCATCTCTAGCAGTCAGAGAAATGCAAATCAAAACTACCATAAGATACCATCTCACTCCAATAAGATTGGTAGCCATTATGAAGTCAAATAATAACAAGTGCTGGCGAGGATGTGGGGAAAAGGGTACTCTTATACATTGCTGGTGGGACTGCAAATTGGTTCGGCCAATTTGGAAAGCAGTATGGAGATTCCTGGGAAAGCTAGGAATGGAACCACCATTTGACCCAGTTATTGCCGTTCTTGGTCTATTCCCTGAAGACCTTAAAAGAGCGTACTACAGGGATACTGCCACATCGATGTTCACAGCAGCACAATTCACAATAGCTAGACTGTGGAAACAACCCAGATGCCCTTCAATGGATAAATGGATTAAAAAAATGTGGCATTTATACACTACGGAGTATTACGCAGCACTAAAAAATGACAAAATCATGGAATTTGCAGGGAAATGGATGGCATTAGAGCAGATTATGCTCAGTGAAGCTAGCCAATCCCTAAAAAACAAATACCAAATGTCTTCTTTGATATAATGAGAGAAACTAAGAATAGAGTAGGGAGGAAGAGCAGGAAGAAAAGATTGACATTAAACAGAGGCACAAGATGGGAGGGAAAGCGAGAGAAAAGTGGAATTGCACGGAAATGGAAAGAGACCCTCATTGTTATAAAAACTACATAAAAGAGGTTATGAGGGGAATTGGAAGAAAAATAAGGAGAGAAATGAATTACAGTAGATGGGATAGAAAGAGAAGATGAGGGGGAGGGGGATAGTAGAGGATAGGAAAGGTAGCAGAATACATCAGTCATTAGTATGGCATTATGTAAAAATGTGAATGTGTAACCTATGTGATTCTGCAATCTGTATTTGGGGTAAAAATGGGAGTTCATAACTCACTTGAAACTATTGTTCGAAGTATGATATGTCAAGAGCTTTCTAATGTTGTCAACAACCAATAAAAAAAATAAAAAAAAATAACATTGACAAATCTAAAAAAATTTTTTTGGGTGAAAGAAGCCAGATACATATACTCTATGTTTCCTTTAAATAAAGTTCAAAAATTAGCAAAACAGCTATAATGGTCAAGTAATAAGGGTGGCCTTTTTTTTTCTTTTTGGCGCTCAGGGGTGATATCAGTTGAACCATGAAGAAATTTTCTAAAGTGATGGAAATGTTTTATATCCTGATTTTTGGTAGTTCATATATATGTAAAATATTATAAACCTGTACACTTTAGATCTGTGCATTCTTTGAGTACAAATTATAGTTCAATTTTTAAAAATAGCCTTATTTTAAAAATAAGTAATTAATGGGGAAGAGTGGTACCTGCCTGTAATCCCAGGTACTTGAAAGACTAAGGCAGGAGGATCATAAATTTGAAACTCTGAAAGGCCCCCCGCCCCAAATAATTGAAAGGGCTGGGGATATAGCTTCATGGTAGAGTGCCACTAGATTCAATCCCAAGTACTGCAGTAAGTAAGTAAGTAAGTAAGTAAGTAAGTAAGTAAGTAAGTAAGTAAATTGATAAATAAAAGTGAAAGCATTTTTTCAAGATGATTTTTAACCCAGGATTGGTTGGAACCACATCTAAATTTTTTTTAGGTTTCTAAGAGGTTAAGTATTTTCTCCAATTTTTTGCATTTCTCTACTTCTTTTTTACCACAGTGATAGTCCAGGACATATCACATTTTACAAGTGACATCAGTTGTTTTCTGATTAGGATCTGTTTGAAGCAGTGAATGTGATTGGTGGCTGCATTCAGTCTGTATCACAGATACAAAGCCTTGCTCTCCATGATGGATGGGTGTTTGCATGTGTGTGTGTGTGTGTGTGTGTGTGTGTGTGTGTGTGTGTGTCTGTGTGTGTGTGTGTGTGTGTGTGTTATTGGTTGTGGGATTGGTCTTGACTGAGAAGACTGTCTCATAGTTAGTGGGATGGCAAGTTGGCATCTCAGGCAACATTGATGCCAGAAATCTCAAACAATATAGCAGGAATCTGCCATCTAAGGCTCAGCAACCTCAGAACACTTGGTTATCCTAATTGCTATAAATGCAAAGACCCTCACTATTGAGCTTCTCTGAGAGCTGCATCACACTGGGGCGGGAGGAGGGAGCCCATTTCCATAGAGATGTACCCTGTTTCTATGGAGACTCTAACTAGGCTTCAAGGGGGTGGTGGGATAGTACCAGTGGATGCTGCCAAGCCCTGGGTCATTCTGAGGAGCCTGCTACTTCAGGGGAGATGGCAGGGTATCAGCCTATGGGGCCGGGACTAGGCGCTGTGAAGTTGTGTCAGGCCTGATTTCTAAGCAAGGTACTTGGCAATAGAAACCTCGGAAAATGTCCCACCCCCCACCATTCCATGGGTGAGAGAGCCCAGGTGTGTCTCGAAGCCAGGCTTGGGTATGAGCATGTACATCAATGGTTGCAGAGTATCAAAATAGGAGACCATAAATCTATTTCAGGTGAGTGCAGATTGAAAACAGAGACATCTGGAGGGAGATAGACTGGGTTTTAGAAAATTATCAGATCTCTAGGTCTAGAACATGCAGATAGACCCACTCATGGAATTGTGCATGTGAGTCCAAGAAGCAGGCGTCGATAACTGTTAAACCTGGTTCCCCAGGTTTTAGACACACCTGTTTAGTTCAAAAGAGTGATCTGAGTGCTAAAACAAGATCAAAATGAAGTGGTTTATATCTGAAGACATGCTGTGTTGAAGTTGGGAGAAAATCTTTGAAGCCCTCATGGAGAAGGATATGGAGAACTCAAGTCCTAGTTGAAGAGGACACGGTAAAGACAACAAATCAGTTTGGGCAGGTTGGCCAGCTGGTAGGATCACTCAGGAAAACAGGAATATGTGAGGAATAGCATATATAGAGGAGGCTTTGGTGGATTTGATTTGAGTAATGTTGAATGTGAGTTATCTGTGGGATAATCACGTGGAAATGCCCTTCACAGACAGCCTAGAACAGCAGGTGTTGATTTGGGAGTCATTGTCTTGAAGGCAACTGTTAAAATAAGGGTGAATATGAAATCCCCCAGGAGAATAGAGAAAGTAGAGAAGGAAATAGAGAAAGTAGGGATTCTTGTGATACTTGGTGTTCACGAAAATTGTAGTAAAAATTTATCCAGAAATGACTAAAAACACCACACTATCTCGTTCAGTTGTAGGTATTGCTTTCTCTTAATAATTTCCCTAAACAAGAGTTTACTTTATTAGCATTGATTTACAATAAATCAACTTTGAAATGGAGCTGGAAGCTACATGTACTTGACATTTCTTATGTTCTCTGTTTTCTCTATCAACTACCTGGATGAACTTCAAGTCATTTAGAAATCAGTGACATGTACTTTCTTTTAACTCCCCGTATCAAAAAGATCAATATGACAATCTCTTTTATAGGTAGATATCTAGATGTTTTCAGAAAAAGAAATAAAATTCCACATAGAAGGCAGTTCCAGCAGATTTTACTATGGGAAATTGGTACATGGTCTGTGGATGTGTAAAAGGGAAAACTAAACATAAATGTTCAGGGATTTAAAAATACAATCTCTGAAGTTGTGCATACTGCTATTGTAAAGGCCTTAAATATAAAGGTCAGTTAGGGAGGTACAATTTCATAGGGCATTAAAAAAATCTCCCAATGTATGTTTACATAATTTTATCTACATATAAGTTTTTCCTTGGTTTTACCAGCTAATTTCTTGTAGGTCACGGGTGTGGGGTAGGGTGAAGGATGATACCCAAATAATTTTTCTTATCCTCTATGCTCTTTATTAATGTAGGGCATTAGATTGAATCATCATCATGGTCACTATTAGAATCCATTATTAACAATCATAACTCATGAATAACATTTTGTGACACAATATGTACTTGCTCCTTAGAATTTATATAATGCAGCATAGGAATTAGATCAACTTAATAGTAAACCCTCTGCTCTGAAATAATAATAACCATTATCATCATAATCATCTAAGGCATATTTCAAAGAAAAATAATTTGAGTGTGAGTCTTCTTAGATTGCTTCAATACACATAAATGCCTGACTTTAAAAACCGTGTTTAATGTAGTTCAAAAGTGGCATGTTTTCTGTAAAAATTAGATTGAATTTCGGATAATCCATCCTATCAAAACTCAGTGAATTTCTTTGAAAAGATGAATTTTTACATACCTGAATCCAATCAGGATTTTTCAAATTGAGTAACGAATAGAGACACACATTAGATAAAAATACCTAACACTTATTAAATGCCTATAAGACTTTTACATGCATTAACTTATTTTAGTTTTCACAGCAAGCTATAAGATAACCTATTATCCCCATTTTACAGAAAAAAGAATTGAAATTAATGCACAATATATTAATGCAACTAGGGAAACATCAATGAATCTCTTTAATTTGCATAATGTACATTAATTTGTACATTTAATATGTATTAAAAATTATGATTTAAGAAACAAAAAAGAAATTTACTCAGAAAATTTATCATGTAATAACTCTTATTTGTAGTGATACTTTGTTACCTGATGATAATACCATATATTAGTAAACTGTCTTATTATCTTCAATGCCCAGACATTCTTGTCTTTGGTTCTAATACTTCATTGCACATGATTAATAGGCCAACACAGCTTTCATTAAAATTCCAAATCTCAGGGCCTTAAGCAGCTTAAACTATTTAAATTTCAATAGAAAGTCGGTGCTTCAGTTAAGCACAACAAATTTTAAAATCTAAATATAAACAAAATAAAATAAATAAGTCTAGAGTCTTAAAAGAAGAACTTTTTCTTTTTTTTCTTTTCTTTTTTTTTTTTTTTTTTTTGCTTTGGCAATAAATGAAATGTTTTGTTGACTAACCTTAGGGACTCATTTACTCAAACGAAAAAAAAAAATGGGCATGACCAAAACAAGGAAAAATAGTGTGATCATGAAAACCCTTATGCACATCAGGGAAACAATGATTCCTATTTGATCTCAATAGCACAAGCAATGATAAAAATTTTTAAATCCAATTTTCATGATGCCCAGTAAATTGCTTAACACACACACACACACAGACACACACACACACACACACACACACACACACACACACACAGTACAAGGTCAATTTATTCATAAAAAATATCTGAATGATTTCAGGTGCTTGTGCTAATGTGAATTTATTACTGTGACATCTATGAGCTATCTGGCCTGGCCCAGAGTTGTCCTCATATCTTCCCTTGTGGTGTTAGTGCTTGGAGCCAAGGGAAAGATCAGAAGTAATTGTGCAGAACAGTTGGCCTCAGTCAGTGAGTTCCAAGTGTTCCCAGTGATGCTGGTAAAAGGACACACTTTGGGGAAGGCTGGGCTCTTTCACCTAACATGCAGGGATGCCCTTACCCCTTACTGGTAGGTTTATAATCTTAACAAATTCACCAGGAAGAAGCTTCCCTCCTGTCATGGAGATTCAGAACTAAATTCAGCATTTAACATCTCTTTCAGTTCTGTTTTTTGGGGGCCGGGGTGTAGGGGGGCATTTACCGGAGATTGAACTCAGGGGCTTGAACACTGAGACATATCCCCAGCACTATTTTATATTTTATTTGGAGACAGGGTCTCACTGAGTTTTTTGGTGCCTTGTTTTTGCTGAGGCTGTCTTTGAACTCACTATCCTCCTGCCTCAGCCTCCTGAGCTGCTGGGTGACAGGCGTGCACCACTGTGACAGCTCTTTCAGTTCTTTTTATTTAACCTGTGTTTCTTCATGCATAAAGGGAAAAGGGAAGAAAAATTATTACCTCTTACGATATGTCAGAGCCTTCTAGTTATAAAATTCTTCAAAATAAAGAATTCTCTTTTCCATTTAGGATTTTCAAATTTCTTTTTTTGGTAGTGGTTAGTTTTAATTCAAACCAATTTTGTTCCTATACAGTGTCTAATTTAGTCCTAAGCCAGATCTATTAAGAAATTCAAAGAGGATAAGATCTGATCCCTGTCCTGCTGCGCCCCTCCCCTGACTCAGGCAATGGCAAGGCCCTATTGAGGTGGATGGCGCAAGGCGTCCATCCTCTGGAGGAGCGCAGTATGATTTTTGGAATGGGCTGATTTTTTTTTGTATTCCTTTAGTAAGTATACTTTTGATTTTTAAT